>NC_141698.1:115605885-115757786 GCF_964263255.1 Lissotriton vulgaris
GTGACGTGACTGAATCGGTGGAGTTTGAGGATCAGGCGGGCCGAGCCGTTCTGGATGTGTTGTAGTCGCTGTAGGTGTTTGGTCGGGATTCCTGCGTAGAGTGCGTTGCCGTAGTCCAGCCGGCTTCTGACGAGGGCTTGGGTCACCGGTCTTCTGGTTTGGATCGGGATCCACTTGTAGATCCTGCGAAGCATGCGGAGGGTGTTGTAGCAGGAGGAGGAGACGGCGCTGACCTGCTCGGACATGGAGAGGGAGGAGTTGAGGATGACTCCCAAGTTGCGTGCGTGGTCCATGGGCGTCGGAGCTGTTCCTAGTGTTGTGGGCCACCAGGAGTCGTCCCAGGCAGACGGGTGGGATCGAAGATGGGGACTTCCGTCTTGTCCGAGTTCAGCTTCAGGCGGCTGCTCCTCATCCACTCGGCGACGGCCTTCACACCCTCGTGGAGGTTGGTTTTGGCGGTCTGTGGGTTCTTGGTAAGGCAGAGGATGAGCTGGGTGTCATCGGCGTAGGAGATGATGTTCAGGTCATGTTGGCGGGCCACTTGAGCGAGGGGGGCCATGTAGATGCTGAACAGCGTCGGGCCGAGGGATGAGCCCTGGGGTAAGCAGCAGATGAGGTTGGTAGCTTTGGAACAGTGGGGTGGGAGGCGGACACTCTGGGTTCTGTCGGAGAGGAAGGAGGTGGTCCAGTCCAGGGCTTTTTCCCAAATTCCAGCTTCTTGGAGGAGTGTTCTTAGTGTGTGGTGGCAGACCGTGACGAAGGCAGCTGACAGGTCCAGGAGGATGAGGGCTGAGGTTTCGCCGTTGTCTAGTTGGCGTCGGATGTCGTCTGTGGCTGCAATGAGGGCTGTCTCGGTGCTGTGGTTCCGTCTGAATACAGATTGCGACGGCTCTAGGATGTTGTTGTCCTCGAGGTGGCGGGTCAGCTGTATGTTGGCGTTTTCTCAATGACCTTCGCCGGGAAGGGGAGCAGAGAGATGAGGAGGAAGTTCTTGAGGTCCTTGGGGTCCGCCTTGGGCTTCTTGAGGAGGGTGTTGATTTCGGCGTGCTTCCAGCTTTCCGGGAATGTCGCTGAGTCGAAGGAGATGTTGATGACCTTTCGCAGCTGGGGTGCGATGGTGGCGTCTGCTTTGTTGAACACGTGGTGTGGGCAGGGGTCTGCTGGTGATCCCGAGTGGATGGAGTTCATGATCTTTCGTGTCTCGTCGTCGTTGACGTGGGCCCCGTTATGTCAGCTGGTTGGTGCAGGTGGTGTTCGGGTTGGGGTCAGTCGTGGTCGGGGCTGGCGGTGCGTTGAAGCTGTTGTGTAGGTCAATGATCTTGCGGTGGAAGAAAGTGGCCAGTGAGTCACACAATTCTTGCGAGGGCGGGATGTCGTTGGTATTGGCGCTGGGGTTGGAGAGTTCCTTGACGATGCTGAAGAGCTCTTTGCAATCGTGTGCGTTGTTGTCCAGGCGGGCTTTGAAGGAGGATCTCTTGGTTGTTCTGATGAGTTGGTGGTGTCTGCGAATGGCGACCTTGTGGGCAGCGTGGTAGTCTGACGTGCGGTCTTGGAGCCATTTTTTTCTCCAGCATCCGGCATGTGTGTTTGGAGGTCTGGAGTTCTTCTGTGAACCAGGCAGCTTTCTTGCTGGACTGGTTGATGGAGGGCTTCTTTAGTGGGGCTATGATGTTGGCGCAGTCTTTGATCCACTGTCTGAGGTTTCAGGCGGCGGTGTCAGGGTCAGTGGGGTCGGGTGGAGGGTCCAGGGCAAGGGCGGAGGTCAGTTGGTTCTCTGTGATTTTGCCCCAGCAGCGGCAAGGTAGCTGTTGAGTGTGGTGGTGCGTGGTTGCCTTCTTGAATGTGAAGTGGATGCAGTGGTGGTGGGTCCAGTGGAGTTCGGTGGTGTGTTTGAAGGCAACGTGGGTGCTTGTGGAGAAGATGGGGTCGAGCGTGTGGCCAGCGGCGTGGGTGGGTTCGGTGACAAGTTGTCGGAGGCAGAGGTTGGCAAGGTTGTCGATCAGGATGGCGGAGTTGGTGTTGTTGTTGTTTTCGAGGTGGTAGTTCAGGTCCCAGAGGATGAGGTAGTCCGTGGAGGCGAGTGCGTGGGTGCTGGCGAGGTCGGCGATGGAGTCGCTGAACAGGGCCCGGGGTCCGGGAGGTCTGTAGACCAGTGTTCCTCTGAGAATGGTGTTGGGGTCAGTGTGGATCCGGAAGTTGAGGTGTTCGGCGGAGTTGATAGAGTCGTCCGCGAGGGTGTGGACCTGGAGTGCGGCCTTGTGCACGATGGCTATTCCTCCTCCGATTCCGTTTGCGCGATCCCTGCGGGTGATCTTGTAGCCGTCCGGGATGGCTATGGCGATGTCCGGCGCCGAGGATTCGTTCCACCAGGTCTCGGTCAGGAATGCTATGTTAGGGGCCGTTGTTTTCAGTAGGTCCCAAAGCTCGACGGCGTGTTTGTGTGCGGAGCGGGTGTTGAGGAGTATGCAGCGGAGGTGGTTGGGTCCGGTCCTTGGAGGATTGGTGGTTCTGTCACAGGAGAAGTTGCAGGTGTTGCAGGAGAAGGGTCTGTGGGTGCGTTTCGGGGCGGCCTGGAAGCAGAGGCGGTCCCGGCCGGTGTTCAGAGCGAGGAGGGCGTTGGCATTGTATCGGAGTCTGGAATTGTGGGGGGTGGGCGTCCAGGGGTTCTGGTGCTGGGCGCGGTCCAGGTGCGGACGGGCGCAGACGGGCTTGCCTTTGGCGCGCCTCCGGCGGGCCAGCGGTGTGCCCGCTGCGCGGTTCCGCGCGGCGTCCTCCATAAAAGGCGAAGTGGGAGGGAGCAGCAGCTGGGAGACGGGAGCGGGGCGGCCCATGGGCATAGGGGGACGGAGACGGGACCGGACACAGAAGGCAAAGGGGGAGGGGCCGCAGGGGTGCAGCGCCGGGAAGCGGGGAGCGGGGGGATACAGAGGGAAAGGGGCGCTAAGGGCGCCTACAGTACAACAGACTACAATATGAATGAGAAATAAAAATAAAAACAAAATGACAGGAAAAAACGGCACAAAGCAGTCACCTAGCCCACAACCACGGGTGCACACCAGCGGCGAACTCGCGGCAGCAGGGGGCAGGAGTCACGGGCGCACAGGGGGAGCCGTGCGGCGTGGGGAGCGACCTGACCTGCGAGCAGGGTCAAGGGTCAAACTTACTGCCGCGCGGCGTCCTCCATAAAACGCCAAGAGGGAGGGAGAAGCCGGCCAAGTGGGAGGGAGAAGCCGCTGGGAGGCGGGAGCTGGGCGTCCAATGGGCGAAGGGGGAACGGGGACGGGACGGGACACAGAAGGCAAAGGGGACGGGGCCGCAGGGGTGCAGCGGCAGGAAGCGGGGAGTGGGGGGGTACAGAGGGCAAGGGGCGCTAAGGGTGCCTACAGTACAACAGACTACAATACGAATGAGAAATAAAAATAAAAACAAAATGACAGGACAAAAATGCACATAGCAGTCACCAAGACCACAACCACGGGAGCACACCAGCGGCGAACTCTCGGCAGCAGCAGCAGGGAGTCACGGGCGCAAAGGGGGAGCCGTTCGGCGTGGGTGACGACCTGACCACGCTCATCCAATACAGGCCTCCCTGGTCTGGTGACCCTGCCAATAAAAGAGCCCGAGTGCACGTGCTTGAGGCCAGCTCTAGATATAGTAATCATGTGTCTGTGCCAATTATTTATATAGTATGTGGCCCTAGGGCCCACCACTTTAAAATGAGGATGTGCAGAGAGCATCAAACATGCTTATCTATCCTAAAAATGGTGGCATGCAGAGTCAGGCAAAGAACAGAATACATGGTATCTATCCTCGTCATCGTGGCATGCAGTCAGTCAAACAACAGCAAATTTGTTTATTTTTATCCTCGGTATGATGGCGTGTATAGTCAGTCGAACACCAGCAAACATGCTATTTATCCTCTATACAATGACGTGCAGAGTCAGGTAGAGATCAGCAAACATGTTTCTGTCCTCACTAAGATGAATCACAGAATCAGGCAAACAACAGCAAACAAGCTCATTGTTTACCTGCTAAGACGGCATACAGTCATGGTTAGTAAGGAGGACTGGGAAAGGGTATTAGCTACAGCCCTTACACTGAAAAGGTGCATACAGGCATTCAATCAATCAGGGGTTTGTAAAGCTCAACTACTCACCCATGAGGGTTTCAAGGTGCTGGGGGGCAAAGGGGGCAGCTCCGTTGAGTGCTGGGGTCATCCGAAAAGCCAGGTCTTGATATCCTTCCTGAACTGGGGCAGCGTGGGAGCTTGCCGGATGAGGAGGGGGAGGGTGTTCCAGCCTTTGGCTGCGAGGTAGGAGAAGGACTTTCCTCCTGTTCTAGTCTTGCTGATACGTGGGACGGTGGCCAGAGAGAGCAGAATTGATCGGAGGTGTCTTTTGGGTACGTGGAAGGGGAGGCGGGTCCGGTGTTGTGAAGGGCCTTGTATGCGTGAATGAGGAGTTTGAAGGTTATTCTTCCTTCGTGACAGCATGACACTCTTTCACATTATGCAAATGATCTACAACTTGGAAGCTTCTTAATCCTACTGAATCTCTCAGTTATATTTTGGACATAGTTTGGAGAGGTTGTAAAGCAACAGGAAGTGCAATTACGAATACAAATAACAGCAACACAACACACATTTGAGAGATACATAAATGAGACGATATGACGTTTTTCAAAACAATCATTCATGCACTGATAAACTATGATTACAAAAGTGCAGATGTAAAATCAACCCCCCCCTAAAAAAAAATGCGAAAATCATTTTAGCGATATCTTTAGCTACGTTTTTAATTAGCTTGTATTTGTATCTGCTGTTCTGTCCAAATTCTCCAGTCAGTCTCGTGCATGGGGCAGGGAATGCTGCTTTATCAAATAATATTCAATAGTGCAGCTTCCTCTGTCTTATTTACCAAAAATACAAAGGTTACAGAATGCTCCCCAGGGACCACCTTTACGTCTACATTATTTTCAGCAACAAAAAAGGTTCATGTTGCCTTGTGATGGACCCCCGGGGTCTGCATGAAGCTGTCTCAGATCTGCCCGAGTTTCAAACCAACTGACTTTGAACGTATTTTTAAAGCCTTTCTGGAATATTCCATCATAGATCCTGTCAACTGTGGGTAAATGACTCACTCCCTTGGCATAGGTCTGTCGTGAGCAGCTAAATGTTGTTCAATAACAGGTCTTGAAAGCATCAGTGCCACCAGGCACAGCGAGCCTAAAAAGTATGAAATAATATATATTTTCAGGATTGTTTTTATTAAATTTGATTGGTATTCTGGTCTGCTTCCTATTTGTTTCATCTTTCTTCCCAGGCAGTTTGATTGTGCCCCCTAAATTCGTGCGTTTTTGGGAATTAAAATTGAGAACCTTTCATCAAGGCCAAATTAAATGTCAACGTCATTTCCGGCCGTTCTGTAGGTGCCTGTGTTTTGTTGAGCCTCGGGGTGGTTTTCGCAATAAGCAGCCGCTCTTTGCAAGCGAGCTGTGATGGCGGCAGACAGGGGCGGCCTTAGGCATGTGCAAGCTGTGCACCTGCACAGGGCCACCAAACCCTAGGGGCCACCACGCCAATATATATCCTTAATATAATAATCCTCTGAGGATGTATACACATTTGCGTGGGGGCCCCTGGCAGGGATTTGGTGGCCTCCGGGTCTGTTCCACTTCCAAACACCCTGACCCCCCCCCCCTTTTCACTGGCCTCCGCGCTACGCCCCGCCCTGACCCCCTCTTCAGGGGCCCCCTACCTACGCTCCCTGCCCAGGGCCGCAATGAGCCTAGAGCCGCCCCTGCGGCAGAGCATGAATGCAACCTTTCAGAAAATAAAATGTGGAAAACATAGTATATGCCTCTCCTGAGGCTTGGTATTTCTCAGGGCTAACTTTTATGTTCAATCTCTTAATTAAAGACATTTTAGTGGTAACATTTCTAAAGCTAATGATCACTTTTTAACGATGGTTATAGCAGTTTCTGCACGTTACATGTCACGTTTCCCCCCAAAAAAAGACAAATAACAAAACTCTCAGCTGTATTTTATTTAGTGCTGTTATGGGAGGGTTGAAATCTCAAATCTCAAAAAAATGTATAGAACTTAGGGGGCATATATATCAAGAATGCGTTTAGTAAGTCCTTAATAGCTAATTTTAGTGATTCGCTATTAAGGACTCACAAAAGGCAATGTATGTAGGATTTGCAATATTAATTGCGTTTCCTACGTATTCCTTAATTGCGAATTGCAAATTGCAATTCGCAGTTAAGGAATACCTTTTCATTCATTTCTATGGGCCGAGAGTCCCATAGGAATGAATGGGAAGACATTCGCAATTTGCGAGTACCCATTAGGTACTTGCAAATTGCGAATGCTATTTCAATGGTGCAAGAGTGTCAAAACGACACCCTGTTACACCACCCCTGAAATAAGCATCTGTGCACATGTGGCGCTCATACATGCCCTAAGGGCATGTATGTGCAACACTTGGCACTTTGAAAAATGCAATTTTTTTAAAGAAATTGCAAATTACCACCAACTTGATCTTGGTGGTAATTTGTGATTTCTAAAGGCAAAATCGCACAACTTGGGTGCTTCCAGAATTGCATTTAAGGAATCGCAAATGCATTTGCAGGATAGGGAATCGCACATTGTGCGATTTCCTGTTGTACGAAGGACTTTTGGGATGATACATCCCAAAAGGCTTTTTCCCGTTCGCAAACGGGCTGATTCTGAGAATCGGCCCATTTGCGAACGGGAAAATGGCTTCATACATATGCCCCGTAATACTATTTCAAATCATTCACCGTGCAGATAACATAGTATTGCTGGCTATCGAAACAAATAATTTTATGTCTTGGCTGAATTTCTTTTTACCCCCATGAAAGGCCCAACATTTCACTAGTGCAAAACATTGAATATTTTTGGCCTGCCGGAGACTGTTTTTCAAAGTCTCTGCATGACCTATTTGAATGTTAGAGATGCCAGCATTCAGCTTTCCTGTGAGATGACGACAATTGAGTTCAGTGAATTTTTCATTGTCTATTAGCCAAAGGTAGTCCAGGAATATTCCTTTTGAACATGTCTTGTGCCACAATTAGATGTTTCCACCACAAGCCAATCAGAGCCTTTCATACAACCTGCAGCTTCTTCCGCCCCTAGCTCTCATGGAAGAAGTCGACAAAGCCAACAATCACCCATTTACGTTTAAGCATACCCTCTTCTTTTTCAAAGCAGTTACTCGAAGGATAACTTCTATTTCACTCACATCTATTTTATTTCTTGTTTCACTCTTTCCAAGTCTCGCCCTCATGCTCTCAAACATACGCATATGGAGCATGAACACATTTTTCGGTCTGTAGGGAAATGCCTCTTTTTTCATAATCACCCCAAAGTTTTGGACAGATGCTGCTGGTTTGTTGACCCTGAGAGTGCACCGAGGCCCGCTAACCAGACCTCAGTGCCTGTGTTTTGACCCTTGGAAGAATATGTTTAATTGGCTTATTCCCAGTTGATATAAGTTAACTTACATATAAGTGCCTAGTATATGGTACCAGGTGTACCCAGGGCCTGGAAGTTAAAGTGTCCCACCAAGGGCTGCAACACTTACTGTGCCACCTTGGATGGACAAAGTGAAAACATGCCTCCCGGACTGCCACTGCAGACTGACAGGCCAGTCTAAACAGCCAAACTCGACTTTGACAGGCAAGACGGTGACAAAGTCCAGCCCTTCCTTTTTAATATATAGAAGTCAATGCTACAGCAGTCATATGGAGTTCCAAGACAGGGTGCTATTTATTAACAAGCAATGGCATAGCCAATGGGTCTCGCCTTTTGAATGCCAATGCAGACCTACTAGTTTTGCCATTGTTTTTTGCACCAGGACTCAAGACCCTTTCAACTTAACCTCTTCCATGCGGCTGCGATTCTGCGCCTGTGCGGCAGAATCACGAGTGGGCGGGTTCATGACGGCCCCCAGCCGTCATCAGCACATGAGCACCGTAGTGCATGACGGCTAGGGGCCGTCATTAACATGGAAGGTGTTAAAGATACTGGTGTGGGAGAAGGTAGAGGGTTTAGAGTGTACCTACAGGAGCTCTTTAATGCTCTAAAGATGTCCCTCTCCTATAAATTGATCTCCCAATAGTAGAAGCACCTTTTGAAGCCGTTAGTCCATTCCAAGCACACTGAATAGCTCAAAAGATTTTTTTTAGGATGGCTCAGATGGTACTCCATAGATAGAGTGCACTGGTCCTCACCTGGAGACACAACACTGACAGCAATGCGCCTCCATTAGAAGCTTTTGATATACAGCAAAGTAATACTTCTGTCTTAACCCACAAAGTGCCAAGTAAATGTCGTGCAGCACTTTTGTTTACTCCTGGTCTTTTAGTTTTAAGTTTAGTACTTCTTTTGCCATTCAAAGCATTAGCGTTAGTTTAAAAATAAGACATTTTTTAAATAAAAAAAGTTTGTCGAAATAGACATGTTGAATGTGTCTCACACCAGGGAGTATCATGGCATCTCTTAACCAGTGCAACGTTATGCAAAAGTACGGTACTCCTGCGATGTACCCCATGAAACCAGTATTTTTAGCCACTTGTTCTAATATGGCTCCACCACCCACCCAGTACTGTTAGCTCTAGAGGACGTCGAAAATTTTAAAATACACTACATTTAAAAGTAAATGAAAGATGATGGTTAGAAAGGCATTCTTATATAAACCTGTAAATTGACCCCTATTGTTTTGAAGTAGAGTATACGCCCATCAGCCCATGTCCTTGGTTCGAATACAGACAAATCAAATGTTGGTGCTGAATGTACATGTTATCCTGTGTGTGTCAACATGACTTTGCCGCTTCCCGACGATGGGGGAAAATTTTTCTGGGTCTTTGATGTACTGTGGTTTTACCTGTACCTGCAGGCAGCCGCGGCCTGTAGTGGGAGTACTGGCCGGGTGGTGACGTGGGAAGAGGGAGGGGCAGGGTGGGGGGTAGTAATGTATGGATTACGGAGTTTAACATGTAAGTAAACATATAAATAAATAAAACGAATTTCGTTGCGTGCACTACATCACCAAATGCGATGCAGTGCACGCAACGAAATTCGTGTTATTTATTTATATGTTTACTTACATGTTAAACTCCGTAATCCATACATTACTACCGCCCACCCTGCCCCTCCCCCTCCCCACGTCACTGCCCGGCCAGTACTCTCACTGCCGGCCGCGGCTTCCTGCAGCACCCTTCTATGCGTGGACCTTTTGCTTATCACATAGTGCGGCGCGCCTCCCCTGACCAGCAAAGCTCGTATCTGCTATGCAGGCCGGCTGCTAAAAATAGATTCTGTTTGCTCTGGCTCACAGTCTTACACTGCATCTCACAGAGGAGAGTAGAGACATTGTGGCCGATTCACAGAACTAATCTGAGATAAGATCCTAAACTTACTACTTTTGGTATTAACAGAAGGCATTTAGTAGTAGTCCAGTTAGGACTCCTAACTTTACTACTACTAGACTGAGACAAAACCCTAACTTTGCGACTTTTATTATTCACAGAAGGCATTTAGTGGTAGGGAAGTGTCGAATCCTAACTTTACTACTACTAAATGCCTTCTGTGAATACCAAAAGTAGTACGTTTAGGATTTTATCTCAGATTAGTTCTGTGAATCGGCCCCTTATTATTTAAGAGTTAAACAACAATTCAATTTGTGTTGTGCACTATAAAATGCATTTAATATGATTGATAGTAAAACAATACCGAGCGCAATCATTGAATGTTTCAGTAAATGTGTGAGTGTCTTACATCAAAAGAGCATGCACAGAGTTCTCTATTACAATCGGAGTCTGTCACACTTAAGTGATACCAATTTTATCACGTGGAAGCAATATATATTTAAATTACATGCGTCCTATAACTGGTATAAACTATGACTGCTACATATACTCCCCGCGTGGCTGCATGTCTGGGGCTGATTGATATAAGACCAGGAAGAGAAGGGCATCACACTGCGCATGTGTAAAATTAGTGCCAAAACAACTAGATAGCTAGAGCTCGAAAAATTGGCAAGACAGCAAAGTGAAATGAAAGACGGACAACTGAGGAGTTGTTTACATTGAAATAATCTGCCTTCGTTTTGTGACATAAAAAACAGTGGCGGCCGCCGCAATATGAATGTGGGGGGCAGGGGGCGGGGACTTTAGGGGAAATTTTTTTTTTTAAAAAAACACTTTCCTCCCGCCTTGGTGCTTTTCTCCCAGCAGGCTCTGGGAAATCACAGGCTCCCCACTCAATCCAGGCGCTGCTCTCATGCTATACCTAGAATGAGAGTAGCAACAGGATTGGTCTGAGTGACCTGGTCTGCCACTCAGACAGTGCATGGGAGCCTGCAGTATTTCTCCAACTTGGCTGTGCAACACAGCTGGGTTGGAGAAATAGAAGTGATTATGTCTTTATGGCCAGCCTAAGATGGCTAGCCAAACTGACAAGCGCCCTTCTAAGCGCCAACCACTTCTCCCTGTCATGGCCCGGCCCCAGCCCACCCAACTCATGCATGACTCAGCCAGATCCAGTCACAGAAAAATAAAACGATATTACGGTTTTATTATAAAAAAAATTCCGTAACTGACTCTGACAGGTGGGGTCTCTGCCATTACGGAGGGGCCCCCCCTGATATCAACACCCATTGGCAGAAAAAACTAGCAAGCATTTTTGGTGTGTTGGTAGGCGCTATAAAAGAAAGCTGCCAGTAGGAAACCTCTGTGTGGGAGGAGAAGCCACGTAGAGCAATGAAACTTGAGATGGAGTGTGATGAGGGAAGAAATAGTACCTCAATTAACGTCAGGAGACCAAGAACATTTGTAATTCAAGGTGCATGAATTCACATTTTGTGGCTGCCATGCAGGGCACGCGCTACCTGTAAAGGAGACAGCGTTCAACTGGCACGTGCTGTGGATACCCGTGCTCAGGCTTACGATGCCTTTAAGCCACCATGAGCTACTCACCAAAAGGGAGCTTCAACAAAGACGAGCAAGTAATAAATAAAAAAGTGTGTCACAGACATGAACAGATAAGTACCAAAGTGAAAAGATACCAGTAGTTATGCCCTGCTCCGTGGGAGGAAACAACTGACAATAAGGAGGGACAAAGAGAAAAGATTAACCACTAGCAAGCAAGCCTTTCTAAAGGACAGTCAAACTTCCAAATAAAAAAGCATTGGGTGGGCTGTAAGACCACTAAGTTTATACAACATGTCTCGAAGAGACAGTGCAAGTGCTGCCTACGCTCGATCAAAAACATACCGTCACAAGGGAAAAGGTTGATGTGCGCGAGCGTCCGCAGACTTCATATAACGAGCCAAGGAGCTTTTAGGCTCTATTCGTAAGAAACAGACTAAGAAGATCTGCAAATGACCCTCCAAAAAGTACAGCGATTGTACAAAAAAGATCCTATGAACAATTAAACTGCTTCTAGGCGCTAAATGTGGCAGAAGCACCATAGATGTCAGCTAGGGTTCATGCCCGTTACATTTCTACACTTTTGAATAGATCCAGTGCATTTTGGATGCACGACTTGTGTAACGTTTGATTTCTTAGTACATTAGTGTATGCTGGTAAACTTTGAGTTGTCGTGTACCATCCACACTGCTGTGTTCATTAGAGCGCCTGAAATGGTTTCACTCTGCAGGGCTTCATTTTATAAATGGTCCCATTTATTCATCCATTAGAGCTGAATAGGTCCATGAGGGAAATCTTGAGGTCCCAGGGACACAGGCTTTATAATATAAATAACAAGACTCCCCTTGATGTTTAGAGGCTGGACTAATATTTATACAATCAGTTCTGAATCAATCAGATTCACAGCACGTCAAATAATCCGGGTGAGGGCATCAGCTTTCTGATATTACTCATTAGAGTAATATTTTAATGATTACATTCAGAACCGCTTCTCTCCTCTTCTTTGTTGGATCCTAGAATTGAGATGTCAACACTGAAATGAAAGAGTTCACTTCCAAAGCGAAGCTCTGCAGACTGTTGGCCTCAGGACCTTTCAGTGACAGGACACATAGACGCGGGTTTTTAGGAGGGGGGCGTATAAAGAGGACCATAGAACACTGTATAATACCCATCAGAAAATGAAGTTCACTCTTCTCTTTTGCCACTGAAAAGCATAATGCACATAGGAGGATGGTGTGGAGGAGGAGGAGCACTTTGGTTACCTCTACAGCACAGGGTGGCGTTAAAGTGCCAATGGCAAGTAGTAATCTCCCTATGGTGCACACCGCCAACAGTCTTGGTGCACGAAAAATTATATAATTTATTTGCCTACACAGATGAAATTACCTCATACCCTTAGGGTGATGAAAGGATGAGTCAAGAGTGGTCATCTAGGTGTTGCCAGCAGGTAGCTAACCCCCTGATCTACCCAAGAGCAGCATATATAGCAGAAATGACCCTAGATAGAAACAGATTTCCCTGAGGCACCTGAAAAGACAACCAGTCACCCATCAAAAGTGGCGAGCTTGTGGCAGACTCTTTTGTGACCCTAAAGACATCATAAAGCTCGGAACGGTCATTGCAGGTGATCAGGTCCCTCAACCAATCTGATTGAGTCGGCTTATGTTTCCTACACCAAGCCATTGCCACTCTGACTCTAGCCAGGCGAAGCGCCATTCCCACATACCTGATGTCTTTTTTGTTTAATGTAATATTTCATATATTTCTGTTCACAAAGTAAAGGCATGTGCTCACCTAGGCAATCCTAAAGATACAATGAAAATACTGTCCCTTTGTCAAAAGTAACTATTAGGCAATATTGATCAGCATTTATAATGCACACTTCTAACTCCTTTTCATAACACTTCTTTAACTTTTGCAGTCTTTTTAAAAGGGACATCTCCTCTAAATTTCCACATTATTGTAGCCCCAAAAAATTGCTTCATTGTGGGATTTTCTGTCCTAGGTGGCTGAGGCAACACTACCCAAGCAGTCTAACTCTAATAAAGCACTTCCACTAACAAAAAGACAGACCTATTGGTTTTTCTACTGCTTGTTTCATTTTGACAGGAGCCCACTGCTTGTCTAATTTCAAGTTTGATATCATTATAAAATTCATCATAAAACTCTTAAATTGTCACCCTGAACACCTACCAGAGCACCAAAGATTCTAAAGTCGGGCAGCTGGCTGGCATTTTATGGACTTTTCCATTTTATTCCCAAGTTGGTGGAAAACATTATCCATGGAGGAGGAGATTAAGGAGTGCTGATGGTGGGGAAGTCCATCTTGATTCCCAGCAACGGCACACGACACAATCTGTGTGCCCTGGGTGCAACAGGTTGATGCTTCTCCTTTCCACCTCGGATTATCCACAACATCACTAGGATGAAGAAATGCTTTCTCAAGTAATATAAGCTCTAGCAGTTAGTGACTGGGGCCCTATTATCAGTTTCCCTGTTACTGTCTCAACTGCTGGAGTTGACAGGTTTAAAGGGATATTTAATGGAAGGATGACGACCCATGACCACCTTGCTCCATTCCTAGCACCACCTCCAGTGTTCTCTGCTACCGCTCAAAATGTGGGCCAACCATGTCAGGTGACTGTAAGCATGCTTTCTGTATATCAATTCCACACCCCTGATATACCTCCATAAAATAATTTTTGTCCAGTGATTTTCGTTCTTGATTTGTGTTTTTGGATCATTAGAGAAGTCATTTAGCTAGGTAGAAATTGATGATGTGGGCCAAATATTTCTGTACGACATATTTATAAATGGCAGATGTGTTGCAGTGATGATGTAATATTTCAGAAACCATGAGACCTCAATACTTCATGTTGGTGTCAAAACATAGGTTCTGGGGGACAAGAAGTCTTATAGAGACAGAAAATAACTCAGAGCAACCCTTCCACCATTTCCCAAACTGGCAACTATAATAGATGAAGAAGAGCCATACATAGAAATTAAACAAATAATAATGTTTTTTAATCCCTTTACGTATACACCAGACAATGTTTATGATCTGAATATGAAAAAAAATATATATATATTTATCGATCCTGTTTTAGACACATTTTCATAGTTTTTTTAAAATTTGTCTTTATTAATCACATTGCACAGTATCACATTGCACTTCCGTGATATACATGCTACAGTATGTCATTGACAAAGCACGAAGAGCAAATTATTACTTGCCAATTCATAAAACTGTTTGCAAATCACCTGGTGGTACAGTTTCTAAACATGTTATAGCCATTGACAATGTGCAAGCCTATCCTCTTTCCCAGCAGATCAATGTACATAGCAATGCTCCTCAGTGTTGTTCATTGGAGAAATGTTTATTAAATGGCCTTCAGGTAAACTGGCGTGTTGTGCTTTACGTTTCCGTGAGATGGCTATTCCCATTCCTTATGTGAGGTGCAGTTAGGGTGTGGTTCTGGGTTTGCGTAGGGTCCACCTCACTTTCATTCTGTTCTGTCATGAGCGCCATTCCCTCCAGCATTTGTCCCCACGCCATCAGGTCTTCCTCTGCATTCTCGTCCACTCTCACTGCAATTAGGCGACACTCTTCAGCCACGCCCCACTCTCTCATGTCCTCCTTCCATTTATCTAGAGTGGGGGGGGGGCGGTTAATTTGGGTCCAGTATATTGCGATTAAATGTTTTGCCAGAACCAGGTCCCAGATTGCGAACTTGTGCTGTATCTAAGTCCCCCTTGTTGGAGTTGGAAGGACTCCCAACAAGCACTGTTTAATTGAGTCCTCCACTCACACTGCTGTTGTAGTGCGGAGAATCTGTGTCACCTGATGCCAACATGTTTGCAGGCGTATGCAGCTCCAAGTCATGTGGAGGAAGGTAGCAGAGTCTGTACCTCAACGTGGGCATGCTGAGGGCCACCCTGGGGTGAACCGCGCCACCCGCTGCGGGGTCAGATATGTGTGGTGTAGATAATGGAAATGGGTGAGTTTAAACTGAGCATTACTGGCTACATCGGCCACCTGTGCCAATGCCCTCGTCCACTCCCCGTCAGTTAGTGGGGACGGTACTTCTGCCTTCCATCTTTCTCTTGCTGCGGACTGGTCAACCGTGTGATCTTCTTTGTACATACGTGAGATGAGCCCAGCAGTAATGCCAGGGTGTGTGACTCCTTTGGCTCCTCCGGGAACGAGGTCCACATTTTGCAGACCGTGCATGAGATTTTTGCGCAATGTAAGCAATGACCTTCTGGGACTTGAAACCATTTTTTTGCCTCATCGAATGTTAGGAAAGTCCCATATAAATACATGTATCCGTCCGTCATGCATCTCCCTTTGTTCCATTTCATAATGTCCATCTACTGCCGCCTGGAGTTCACTGTCGGCTACTGAGTGTAAGACATGTGACAACCGTTGTATGTTCATATGCGTTCCTCTCCCCGGTATGAACCCACACTGGTCTTCATGCACCAGGCAACTTACCACCCTACCCAATCACATGGCCAAGACCTTAGCAAGTAGTTTAGCATCCACACCCAACATTGACAAGCGTCTGTATGAACTTGGGTGGCTTGCATCTTTGGCAGGCTTGGGGAGCATGACTATCTGTGCCTCTACCATAGATTACTGTAGACTTCCCACCCGTTTTGCCTCCTGTAGTGTTTCCAGCAGGCTTGGGAATAGGAAATCAGCATATGTCTGATAAAATTCTACTGGGATTCCATCTGGTCCCGGTGATTTACAGGAACCATGCTTTGAAGCACCTCCCACTGTCTATTCTTCAGTGAGGCGGGGAGAGGCTCATCAGCTAGATTCTCCCCACACTTTAGCAGCTCAGACACCGTGGTCTCTTGGTATATCTTGGCAAAATTATTGAACAGCACAAAGTTGACATCTGCCTGTGTGGCAGCCATGGTTCCATCTGGGTGTTTGAGTGTAAGTATAAGTGGGGATGGACACTCCCATTTCAGTAACCACGCTAATAACCTCCTGGACCTGCGGCCCTCCCTGTGTAGCAACTGACAAAACTCACACCTGACCAGGCAGCCTAACCTGTCCCATATCTCCCCAACTCGTCTCTGTGCATGTAGAAGAGCCTCGCAATCTGGTTCTGATGCTTGCCTCCTGTGTTGCACCCTGGTCAGCCTATCCTCCGCAGTGTTCAATTTTTGTTGTAAGCTCCTCCTTGCACCCCCTACACTAGATATGCATTCCCTGCGGGTGTCCACCTTAAGTGTATCCCATTCCACTCCTCTGGTGTCGGTGGTCGACCAATTCATGTCAAAGTACCCCTTGATGGCTTCTCTGAGCTCTTCCCGGAATATCAAGTCACACAGAGCATCCGGTGCAAGCACCACAGAGGAACCCTCAGACTATTTCGCTCAGTTCCACATTTCAACAGTACCGGGGCATGATCCGATCACATTTTCATAGTTCACTTTATTTATTGTTTGGGGCAATAGCTCTTGGTACATTTGCAGAATGTTGAACATTTCAGAAGAGCATATCGATAGGTAAATCTTTTTGTAACACAGGTTTTGCAAGTATATGTACGTGTAAGTACTGTGGGTAGAGGCTTTAGTAATTCCATAGGTTTTAGCACCATTTCAACAAATTATCAAACAAATTCACATGGATCTTTCTCTGCATATGCATGAGCCAAAACATTTACACATCTTCTAATCAAGTAGAACGCTCTTTTAATGTGTCCGCACACAGAATATGACGTCGGTGGAAGGTCTCTTAGCGGGACTGATCTCTTGAACTCACTGTACCGAAGATCGTCAAATGTGTGACATTTAGAACTCTTTTTTCACATGCACGCACAACGTATTTTTCTGCGTCTTAAAAGTCACATTCTTCTTCTGTCTCAGCAAATCCTTTTAGAAAACTTCACCGGTCCAGCAGTTAAAGCTCCAATCTTTGTTCCAAGTTTTTGCTCATAGTGTTATCAGCAGTAAGAATATGTGTCTTGATGAGATCACTAGGTATCTCTAGGACAAGTTTCTTGTACAAAATATAAAGCAGGATTAAGTGTCTTTTGTCGCCTGTTCCATAACGTATCCATAACTCTGACAATCCTTGCCTTAGGAACATTGCAACAAATCTAAGTAGCAAAATAATAAGACTTGTGTATGACTCAATCAGAACCATTTAGAGCGTCTGTATGATAGAAGCCTGCATGGTTAAACCATGCGTACCTCTACCATGCAGCCCAAACCCCAAATGCGTCTTCACCACACATTCCTTTACCACACATGCTTTTACCATGAAATTTCATTGTACAGCATGAATGGTAAAGGGGTATGTGTGCCTAAGGTCGCCACTACCCCACCCCCCAACCCCTGTACCGTCCCTTAAACTACACCAATCCCTTCCACTGCCCTAAAACCTACCCCGACTCCCCCAGCCCTAAAAACGACCCCATCTACTCATTGCCCTCCCACTGCCCTAAAGCCTAAAACTCTTCCCCTTTACATACACTACTCTGCCACCTGCCCCCTCACTGTCCCTTAAACTACCCCAACCTATCCCACTGCCCTAAAACGTACCCGCCCCCCAGCCCTAAAAACGACCCCATTTACCCATTCCCCTTCTACTGCCCTAAGGCCTAAAACCCTGCCCCTTTACATACACTACCACGAAGCATTATCCCTTAAACTACCCCAACCCCTTCCACTGCCCTAAAATCTACCCGACCCCTTCCAGCCCTAAAAGCTACCCCCTCTTAGTCCTAAACAACTACCCTCCAGCCCTAAAAGCTACTACCCCAGCCCCAATTACCTCACAGTACCATCTTCCTGCTTCCGTCTTCCAGCAGCTAGACCATGCACTGCCTTAACCACGCATATGTGTGGGTACGGTATATGGGTGGTTAAGGCAAGTGTGGTCGAGCTTGCGTAGTCAGAATACGTGTGGTTCAGACCGCAGTGTTCCGACTGTTTCCCATTTCGAACAGCCCACTTAACATGTGACACAATACAAGGGTCAGCTTCCTCCAATTTGCTGTTAAGTTCTTGAACAATATAGCTCGTACCTTTTGAATATATCTCTGCAGGCACCAACTCCTGCAGGTACCAACTCCTCATTGACAATCATTTCACTTGCAATAATTGGAAATTCAGTGTTCACGAAGCATCCGCAATGTTTTGGTGAGTTAACATCTCCAAGTTCATCTTGTTCGATGATGATGACCAGACTTTATCAAGTTGCACAGGTATAGGTGTCAAATCTTTAATGCAGGCAAGGTAATTTGTTCCACTTGTAGAAATTAATCTGATTCTCTCACATTCTTTGATATATAGTTCAAGATAACTCCTGAATCATTTTTGTCCACCATAAGCGTGGAAGGGTATACTCAGATGTGAGTCCCTAGCTCATTGCACCATCAGGATTCAAGCAAGCCGGGCCGAAGACGGCTGAAATGCCAGAAACCGGTCCCCGGTAGCTTGTTTCCTTCCCAGTATAAGAATTGGCTTGGTAGTTTGGTCTGCCCTGTTCCCATGATGCACTGGGCTAGGGTTAGACTAATTTGCATATAGCCAAGTTCTGAGCTGGGATGGTGCAGTGAGCTAAAAAACGGTGATGGATTAAGCCCTGATCTTTGGACTGGGTAAGAGTGGTCTGCTTAATTCAGACACTCTGTTCATCACCACCCCTTTTCTGAATCATTTCAGTGTACCACAGCAAGTATTATTATTAAAAAATAAACAAATGCAGCCATTTAATATTGTCCTATTTAACATTCATGTGTCAAGGTCTTGCAGTTCCAATAAAGACTATGGGCTTTATGTAGGTATCCAAATACCGGTCGGAAACGGCCGAAAATACTGATTTTCGGCCGTTTCCGACCGGTATTTGGATATTGAGATGTAGGGGCATGTTAAATTACAGAATCAGTAATTATACAGAATTTGTTATTTTTCCAATTTGGTAAAATACCGAATTGGTAAAATTACTGATTCTGTAATTCAACATGTAGGTAGTACTGTAATCAGTGCTACAAGGGTTTAAGAATTCGTTATTTACCACCAACTAGAAGTTTTTTTGCTTTGAAAACGTGCCATGTTGCAGGCATACATGCCCTAAGGGCATGTATGTCAGCAACATGTGCACCCATGCACAATTGAGGGGTGCAACAGGGTGTCAAAGTGACACCCTGTCCCCCTTGCAAATTCGGTAATTTTACCGAATCGGTATTTACTGATTCGGTAATTGGCATTGATTCCTATGAGCTTCAAGGTAAATCGAGATTACCTACAACTGGCCCTATGCCTCTTGCCTTCTGTAGTAATAAGACACTTGAGTCCTGACAGGTGTGCCATAACTAAAAATCGAACATCATTTCTCTCACTCTCTCCACTGCCTCAGTAAAGCGCTGCTATCAGAAGTACTGAACCTACTAACAAGAATGTTAAACGATACACAAAGATGAGGAGTTATGGTAAAATACATTCATGATTGTTCACTCTGAGTGCTGGGGCTAAAGCAAAGCAACATTGCGTTACACACTTCCAAAGTTATTTTATTTGCATGCGTAGTGGAAGGAGTGAAGGTAGTACACCTCGGGAGGATGAGCAGGCGCAGTTATCAGACTGTCTTTTCAAGAGATAGGTTGTGAGGAAGTGCTTGAAATCTTGTAGAGTAGGAGCTCGGATCTGACTAGAAAAGTTATTTCATAGGAAGGGCTTAAGCAAGTCAAAAGGCAAAAACCTAAATGATAAATAGTGTGGCTTATTTACAGCCAATAGCTTATTGCTTGCAAGAGTAGTGTCTAGTGTAGAGCAGTAGTTTGTGAGTATTGTTTTGTAATTACATTTATGCTGCGCTAACAAAACCCTCGAAAAAGCATTGAAGCACTTTATGGTGGTTAGCATGCTACTCCGTAACCCAAAGTTAGTGGTAAACTCTGTGGTTGTTAGTTACTTTTATAAATTGGACATTTTCTTGTGCTCTGACGAAATTGAAGCGTTTCCTCCAGTTTCAAGTTGTGCATTAAAGTAATAGGAGTTGGGTTTGGTTACTAGAGATGAGTTCATAGTTGAAAGATGTCTGGTTGTGCCCTTCCATGGAAAGTTTTATAGGATGAGAAGCCTGTAGTAGGCATCGGTTCTCCTCCAAAACCTTGGTTTGTGTATGTGAAACATATACTGCATTCTTGAATCAGAATGAATGCCTTTATAAGGGGACTCGTAAGGTGCTGCTGGAGTCCTCCTAGTAATTGTTATGATAGGACGCCTTACTAAATTCCATAGTGATCTCTATTATTTGGGAATATCCGAGAAGTAGGAATCAATATTTCTTATAAGTGGTTGGAATCTGATGGCTGTAGTAACTGAGTTAATCGACCTGATTTTCATCATGTAGTTAAGTTGCATTCCAAGGTTTCAGGCTGAAGGATTGGGAGCAATGGAATTACAGGAAAATCCAAACTGAAGGAGCAAGGTAGAAGTGGCATTTGAGGTAAAAACAATTATTTTTTTGTTAACATCTGCAGACTATGCAGCAGATGGTGAATTATGCAGCTCATCCTTAATTTTGCAAAAAAAAGCAGCTTCAGCAAAATCACTTTATTCCTGCTGCGCTTTTTAAAACACACACTCGTGCAGCTAGTAATATGATGGGGAAGTACTTCTACATTTATGTAAATGCAGGGCTTTAAGTGGGGTGAAAAAAACTGGGGGCCTCAAAGGGGCGTGGCCGATGTAATAAAGGGCATGGCTTAAAATACTTAAGCTAAAAATCTGTGCTTAGCATAGTGTGCTGCCTGACCCACCGGTAAAAAAATGATGGGGAGCCACGGTCAATTGCCAATTTGGTCAAGGGAGCCACGGGTCAAAAAAGTTTGGGAACCACTGCTCTATGTGCTTGCAAGAGTTATTGCGCTTCAACCTGTTTTGTAGTGGCTGGTTTGATGAAACTCTTACTATGGCATGTACACTGTTACTCATGAGGAGTACCCTCCCTGAGCGTAATGAAGATATGGAAATTAGACTATTCAATTAAAGTCCGGCCACAGATATTAATGAGTCAGAGAGACATCTGGTTCCGTTTATCCATGCAGAATTGCAACTTATATAGCACAGTTGTTCAGCCCTGAGAAATAGACCCCCTAATACTGACAAGGTGGTTTTCACGTAACTCAGCAATGGTATCTTATAAACATGGTCCACTCTTAAACAGTCTCTAAGTACTGCTTGATTCAAAGGTACCCTTTCTCCTTCCTGAAACGAGAGCCACATTAATGGGGCCAGTTTAATATGATCCTCGAGGTATGAAAGGCCTAGTTCGCTGTGGGAGATGTAATTAGTGCAGGTGCAAGGAAGTGATAACAATGTTTTCGGAAACGCATCTTCCACCTGCTGTAGTGGTCCTGTGTCCACCATGCCCCAGACCACTGCGCAATACATAGCTACAGCTTTTGCTTTGGCTGAGTAGATATTCAGGATCCCAGGAATTGGTTTAGTGGCCAGTTTTTTTGAAAATTTTAAAATGGCCACAATACTATTTTCCAGAAGGGTCCCTCTTTTTAAAACCATATTTTTCCATGGTGATTTCTTATCAAAAAGCACCCCTAAATACGGAAATGTGTCTGTCTATCAATTCCACCCTCCTTTTGTATATATATATATATATATATAAATAACCTTGGGGCTTTTTTATGTAGTCCCTGCAATAATCACACAACGACAGGCATTCTTGTTGACTCCCATGATTTGCGGAGCTCAGTGCATCACAAAATTTGTCATTAAGTCCAAAATCGAAATCTTTAAGGAAGTTTTTTTTTTAAAATGGTAACTGCTATTTTACTGCATCATGTGATCTTATTTTGGCAGCAAGAATTTCAAGAGTCAAATCAGTTGATAACACAATAAGTGGTTCATTCTGCTTGCTAGACTGACAAAAAAAATACATTCTGTCATTTTACATTCTCACCAGAAAAATCTTAATTTCATGATTATGGATCAATGCAGTTTCATCAATGTAGACCAATATTTCTCAGATCTTGCTGAGTTTGAATTTGTAGCTGGCACGCAAGAGTGGCTATAAAACGTAATCTGATTTTTCAAAGAGTGCAAACTTTTCTGAAGGCTAGCGGATATGTTGCTGCTGGAAGCTCATTGTATATTCATATTTCAAATGTATGTATGCATGAAGTTCCGGAGGCATACGAATCTGCTGCAAAATACATTCACCTCGCTGTTTAGATCACCTACTGGGCTGAAAAATTCATCTTGGAGGAAACTAGCTGCAGATACAAAACAAGTTTGTTCTTAAGGACTCACATACTTTGTACTTTGTTCTTTCATCAATCCCTTTGGCCCATGTTCTAGTTAAACCAGATGGGCATTTGGGTTGGTTGTCATCACTTTCTCAGAAGACTCAGATTTGTGTTGTGATTCACTGGTTGCTGCTATTTTTTGACCAATTTTTTCCAGGTTTTTTTCCATTGTGTATGACTTGTAGTAATGATCAAATATTTGATCCGTATCCCCCATCAGTTTCAATATTTTTGTGAACTTCGTCTTTCTGTATTTCTGCAGCATCTCAAACTCTCGTCTGTCCAGCTGCAGTTGGAGTTAGCTTTTCTTTCAGATTAGTGTGACATTTGACACATTTGTCTTTGTTGAAGGAGTCCTCAGATATTGTAGTCAGCCACACTCTGTCAGGAGGTACAGATCCTCTGCTACCTCTGATTTGCTCATGTGTACAAATTTTAATCAACAGAAAATCTGAAACAAAAACAATATTAAAATTAATTACCATTATGATGGCTAAAAACATCATTATAGAGCTGCCATTTTGGAAAATGGTGGAAGGGTTGCTCTGAGGAGTTATTGTCTGTCTCTATAAGACTACCTGACCCCCAAAACCTGTTTAAACACCAAAATGAAGAATATAGATCTCATGGTTCCTGAAATATTACATCATCAAAGCAATACATTGGCCATTTTTTACATGTTGTCCAGAAAAATGTGGCCCAGATTAGCAATGTCTAACCAAGCTAAATTGCTTCTCTTATGATACAAAAACACAAATTAAAAATTAAAATCTCTGGACAACAATTTTTTACAGAGGTATATTAAGGGACCAGGACTATATAAACATGTTACTAATCTCCAGTCTTCAAAGTTCACCATTCATTTCCATGGTCAAAAAATTGCAATTCTCTTCTAATACCTCGGAGATCTGAATGTAATTTGCTACCCTTGGCCAAAAGGCTGGAATCTACCTGGGAAGGCTATATGTATGGATCTTCCAGAAAAAGCTGTGCTCCAGTTAGGGGCACACAGTGTGGATTTGAGCACAGTACATTCCAAGCTCACTGGCTAGTGCTCCCAGCGTGTAGATGCAAGCAATAGGTGAGGCACCCTTGCAATCTAAACTTAACTCTGAGGCACACAGATGAGAAAGCTATTGTAGGGAAGAAAGGAATTTCTCTGTGTCTTCCCTGTCTAATGTCTCTTCTGGGATTACAGAAGGGCCATAATGTTTGGTCTGACACGGTGGTTCTTAGGAGCCAGGTTCTGCAACAGATAGTGACCTGCTACGGGCTTAGGGCAGAGTGTTCAATTAATTTACACTGACTCAGGGACTTACAGGGGACCTCAGGGGCACACTGGGGCGCTCTGGATAACATTTAGCATCTGAAATGCAGCTCTTCATGAAAGCCAACCATAATTGTTGTTCTACCTTTGACCAGAACCACTAGTCACACAATACATTTCATTTGGGAAACCCAATAAATAAAATCATAGACAGGTTACCAGGACCAAGATCACAAGATATACATAACTATAAAAAGAGAGACTCACAACTTACCCATGTAACATGTGCCAATGGTTACCTAGTGAACATGTTGGTAAACGTCGTTTACAACCCGGTGTTTACACCGCACGACCTTTACCACGCTGCCATTACAACGCAAGTCGTTACTACGACTTGCGCTGGATGGCGCTGTTGGTTAAGGAACATTGTAATTTTATATTCCAACGCCTTCCCTACTGTTACATGGACTGGTGTTGGAATATACAATTATAATATTCCTAAATCCGCGCCCTCCAACGCAAGTCGTTGTAACGACTTGCGTTGTAATAACAGTGTTGTAAAGTACCGCGATCTGAAAGATCGCGTTGTACTGCCATACATCCGAGCGTGTTTGATACAAACCAATGCACACCCACAGTTAGCAGCAGCCCTCTCTCCATCTTTACAACAGGTTGCTTATAGGCTGACAAGATGGCTGTCGGAGTAACAATCACCACTGACATTTGTTGTGATCTGCACATCATGAGTCCGAATCCTTGGAAAGCCAGATCAAGCTTTTTCTTAAACTGGTAAACAGAGTAACTCCTGTATTTATGGCGCTCAAATATTGTGGAGGTGTGGAGTATTGTAGAAAAGCTATTTTTATTACACTTGAGATTGAGGTTCACACACAGATCTATTTCAGATCCTAAATTTGTACCACTAGAGTCAACAGATCAAACCTTTCATCTATTTATATTTCAGAACTTGCACAAGCAGCCACATTTGAAACACATTTAAGAATTATGCTACTTAGATGGGAGGCTTTTCACTTTTTTTATACATCTGTCCTCAGACAAATGTAGCAGATTTTTTTGTCTGGAATTCTTTCATGGTATGATCAGGGCCACTAGAATTATGCGGCAGTTATTCAGCAAGAAAAGGCAAATTATACGGTGTAATGCTGAACATTTTATGATTGTATTACTTCATAAATTTGTAGTTTTTACACTTGTTAACAGCGTCTGGGCATAGGTTTCACCTAATTAGTACTGTTTAACACCAAATATAGCAAAAAGCAGCTTAAAGGTGATTAGTCAACTTTTACAAATGACTTTCCATTTCTCAGCAACGCTACAGCATTTTTTTACTAAGTTTTGGTCAATTTGAACTGGAATTCTTTTTTCTAACTCTGAATATTATTCAGCAGATGATGATATATGTGCCAAATGCATAAATATGTGGAAAACATCGAAGCCTTATAATGGCATAATTCCATTGACCTGGTATGATCTCTGGGGGAGTACCTTTAGGTAAAGGGGTAGGGCGTAGGCCCCAAAGCAAGAAGAACCGCTTTGCTTTGCTGGATCACCGCTTATCCTGGAATCCTAGTAGAATGGCATGTCCTAATCCAGAGATATTTTTAATTATGACCTGGAGAAGGTGGAGGCAATTCTTACCGGATCACATAAAATCCAGCTAAAAAAAGGCTCCTCTTTAAAATAACCTGGAATAAAGTTTTTCTCTGGCAACCTAAATCTCTGCAAAGATGCTGCCTTTCCTTCTGGGGGTGCTCCCTGCAGTGCCATTTTAGGGCTTAGGCTCGGGGTGCTCTAACCCAATACCCCATGCACTATGGGGCTTCTTACTTATTGATTAGGGAGAATCCCTTTTCCTACTCTTTTGACTGTTTCAATGTCCCTCCTCTGGCTAAAGGTGGGCGAGCCAGTGAAAGCTCGAACCTGGCTCGAACCAGATGACTGGCTCTGGCTCAGCTCGAGGTCCTCTTTGACCCCAAGCCCAAAACGGGCCGAGCTTTCATATGGCTTCTGCCTGCCACCCAAGGTGTGACATCCTGCACCAAGGATAAAAGGCAAAGCATTTATCTACAATTTAAAACAGGAAAATGTTTTTAAGTGAATGTCAAAAACTATTGCTTTTAATAAATACACCTCAATGCAGCATGGCAGAACCTGATGTACTCAGGTGGAACACTCCTGCTTGTTACAGAAATACTTTTGAAAAAGATTTTTACCTCCACCGCAGTGCGGGAGTTCTATTGAGTCGGCGGGGCCGCGTCGGCCAACGGACGTACGTAGCACTACCGAGGTAGTGTTCGCCACAGCCGTTGATCGACGCGCGCACGCAACGGGTTAAGCGATTTTATCACTGTTTTGCATGATTTACAAGGCAAATATTTTCAGGGCTCAGCTCGTGTTCGGGCTCTTAGAAGAGGACCAGACCCTTGGCTCGGCTCTCTCTGTTGGCTCACCCACCTCTACCCCTGGCTCTGGGTGTGTCCAATAGTCCCTGACTGTGTTAGTTTACTTTGTTTGAACAATTTGGGTGATCGCGGGCAAGCCGCTTGCTTGTTTCATAGTTTGTGCCATAATTCTGAGCCGAACGGGTGTGGCGTAGCGGTCCGCTTTTGTTCAACATCCTGTTGTTCTGGGCACATCACTTTATCTACAAAAACATGAATGTGTCCTTGTGTAATGCAACTGGACCAGGCTCTAGCAGTGTAGCAAGGGTGTTATGGACTCCCATTGACCACTGCCTTGCTCGTAAAATACAGCAATAATCAAAACTCAGTGGGTCCTGGTGCACCTGCACCCATTGCACCATTAATAGCTACGCCCCTGTCCGGCTGGAAGGAAGACCCATGACATGGGCTCTGGAACGGAGAGCATTGCTAGTGAAAGGCAGTGAGGGGCAGTGGTGGAAGTAGGGGGGATCTGAGGGGTAGGAGGTGCCCATACTTTTTTAATTGTAGAAAAACTGTTCCCCTACTTTTTGTGAAAACACAACCATCCCAGGACGTTTAATTCTGAGAGTTGAAATGTAAAGGCAGGGAGTCTCCTGTGCTGTGACACCGAGGGGCGGGCAGACTGCTAAATAAGCCTTTTCTCCGGGATGCCTGCAGCCGGAAATACATGTAAATGTGCGCAATTTGTTAACCTGCAAATCCTGGAAGCCAGTATTGGCTTTAAAATGATGGAATCACTTGAGGCTTCCTGATGACACACATTAATTCTTTCCGAGAGACATTGTAAAGAAGGGACTAGCTAAGCTGTGACGTGTGTGCTTTTAAGAGACATTTATAAAAAAATATTTGCACTACTTGCCGTCTGGGTATTACTAAAATCTATGTAATAACATGCGTATTTGTACAGCACACGTTCACCCAGAGATCTCTTGGCACTGAATAACAGATGTTCATTGTTACCCAACTCAATGGTACTCATTTTATCGACCTCAGATGGATGAAAGGCTGAGTGGACCCACCAGGATTCGAACGTGTGACCATAAAGGTGAACACAGGTCCCTGCAATGGACGCATGAGTCCACTGTGCCACCAGACCCGGTGACCTGGAAGCACTTTTTTTAATCTTAAACCCATGTACACATTTTGTAACAGCCTACCTTTTATTGTGGGTAATGCAAGTTTAAAATAATGTCTTACATATTCACAGTGCTTTCTGTCACATACTGGGACCTTGTAGCACCTAACATACATAACACTACACTAACCAGGATGTAATTCTGTGACTCACTGGTGCAGAGCATTAACTAATAGAGGTTTCATAATGTACGACAGAGCAGTTCCCACTGACTAACTTCCTTACATTTAATTTTCATTTTAACAGTGCGTTGTTTGATATGTAGTTACTTGAAGTTGAAAGACCGAAAACAGTTACTGAATATTTTTTTTTAGCCATGCCTTTGACCACGCCCCCTCCCTGCCTCACCCCGCCCCCATATCATGCAGCATCACAGTTTCCTTACTTTTGTTAATGCGCTTCACCCACTGGTGAAGAGGATGAGGGAAAGGCTTTAAGGAAAGAAGGAGGTCTGAAGGAGTGAAAGGAGCAGACGATAGAGGGAGTGAGAGCATCTTGGAAGGAAAACAAGTATTGGAAATGCAATAGGTCTCGCATTAGAAAAGTAGGAGCTATTGGTGTTGTAAATGGTTTTTTTTTTGTGTGTATTTTCTCCAAATAGCTACATTGATAGATTTGTTATTTACAATGCCAATAGTTGTAATTTTTGTGAATGTGTCACCTATAGCATTTGGAATGCCACATGATTTGTATAGACGTGATTTTGATGACATTTTTTTTTGTTATGCCACCTTTCTAGAGAGCAGGAGAGTGCAGCAGGGGATAGAAGCAGAGCCCTGCAAGCTGAGCGTCCTCCCGGGTGAGTGTGAGTGACTGTGTGTGAGGCTGAAGGTGTGTGATGGTGTGTGAGGGTGATGTTGTGTGAGTGTGATTGCGGGTGTGTGAAGGTGTGTGTGATTGTTGGGGTGTGAGGGCGCTGTTATGAGTGTGTGTATGTTAATAAGAAATATTTAATATGTGTTTTTGTGTAAAAAAGCGTGATTGATAATCCCTTTGTAATTTTCCTGCCTTATGTGTTTTTTTATGTAATTTAACTGTGTGTGTATGTTTATGTTTCCTATCAATGTATTACGAGGATGCAGAGTGATGTAATGTGTGTATTTTATGTTTATTGTGAAAGAACTATTTTATTTTCCAACCCATGTTTGCATATTTGTGTATTAATAGCTGCACTCGTCCTTTACTCAAGCCCAGGCGTTGCCAATAGGTTTTGCAGTTGTAAATTTGGAGCTATTGCAATTGCAAATGACAATGCCTTTTATGTTTGTTTTTCATTTGAAAAACAGAAAGGGCTTTGTGATTTACAAAACCAATAGCTCCAATTTTCCTACTGCGAGACCTATTGTGCACTGCACAGTGTGGGTGAATGTGGCACTGCATGGGTGTGAGTTGTTTTGAGTGAGTGTCGTTGCGTGGGTGAGTGGCGTTGCATGTGTGAGTGTTGTTGTATGGCTGATTGACGTTGCGTGTGTGAGTGGCGTTGCGTGTGTGAGTTGCGTTGCGTGTGTGATTGGCATTGCATGGGTGAGTGTGGCGTTGTGTGTGTGAGAGTGGGCTTGCGTGGGTGTGAGTGGCGTTGTGTGTGTGAAAGTTGTTCTGTGTGGGTAAAACTGGTACTGCATTGGTGTGAGTGGCGTTGCATGTGTGAGTGGCGTAGCATGTGTGAGTGGCACAGCATGTGTGATTGGCGTTGGATGTTTGAGTGGCGTTGCATGTGTGAGTTGCATTGCATGTGTGAGTGGCGTTGCATGTGTGAGTGGCGTAGCATGTGTGAGTGGCACAGCATGTGTGATTGGCGTTCGATGTGTGAGTTGTGTTGAGTGTGTGATTGGCATTGCATGGGTGAGTGTGGCATTGTGTGTGTGAGAGTGGGCTTGCGTGGGTGTGAGTGGCGTTGTGTGTGTGAAAGTTGTTCTGTGTGGGTAAAACTGGTACTGCATTGGTGTGAGTGGCGTTGCATGTGTGAGTGGCGTAGCATGTGTGAGTGGCACAGCATGTGTGATTGGCGTTGGATGTTTGAGTGGCGTTGCATGTGTGAGTTGCGTTGCATGTGTGAGTTGGGTTGCATGTGTGAGTGGCGTAGCATGTGTGAGTGGCACAGCATGTGTGATTTGCGTTGGATGTGTGAGTGGCATTGCATGTGTGAGTGGCGTTGCATGTGTGAGTGGCGTAGCATGCGTGAGTGACTTTGCGTTGTTGAGTGGCGTTGCGTGGTTGAGTGGCGTTGCCTTTTTGAATGGCTTTGCATGTGTGAGTGGCGTTGCATGTGTGAGTGTCGTTGCATGTGTGAGTGGCGTTGCATGTGTCAGTGGCGTAGCATGTGTGAGTGGCGTTGCATGTGTGAGTGTCGTTGCATGTGTGAGTGGCGTTGCATGTGTGAGTTGCGTTGCGTGTGTGATTGGCATTGCATGGGTGAGTGTGGCGTTGCGTGTGTGAGAGTGGGCTTGCGTGGGTGTGAGTGGCGTTGTGTGTGTGAAAGTTGTTCTGTGTGGGTAAAACTGGTACTGCATTGGTGTGAGTGGCGTTGCATGTGTGAGTGGCGTAGCATGTGTGAGTGGCACAGCATGTGTGATTTGCGTTGGATGTGTGAGTGGCATTGCATGTGTGAGTGGCGTTGCATGTGTGAGTGGCGTAGCATGCGTGAGTGACTTTGCGTTGTTGAGTGGCGTTGCGTGGTTGAGTGGCGTTGCCTTTTTGAATGGCTTTGCATGTGTGAGTGGCGTTGCATGTGTGAGTGTCGTTGCATGTGTGAGTGGCGTTGCATGTGTGAGTGGCGTTGCATGTGTCAGTGGCGTAGCATGTGTGAGTGGCGTTGCATGTGTGAGTGTCGTTGCATGTGTGAGTGGCGTTGCATGTGTGAGTTGCGTTGCGTGTGTGATTGGCATTGCATGGGTGAGTGTGGCGTTGCGTGTGTGAGAGTGGGCTTGCGTGGGTGTGAGTGGCGTTGTGTGTGTGAAAGTTGTTCTGTGTGGGTAAAACTGGTACTGCATTGGTGTGAGTGGCGTTGCATGTGTGAGTGGCGTAGCATGTGTGAGTGGCACAGCATGTGTGATTGGCGTTGGATGTTTGAGTGGCGTTGCATGTGTGAGTTGCATTGCATGTGTGAGTGGCGTTGCATGTGTGAGTGGCGTAGCATGTGTGAGTGGCACAGCATGTGTGATTGGCGTTCGATGTGTGAGTTGTGTTGAGTGTGTGATTGGCATTGCATGGGTGAGTGTGGCATTGTGTGTGTGAGAGTGGGCTTGCGTGGGTGTGAGTGGCGTTGTGTGTGTGAAAGTTGTTCTGTGTGGGTAAAACTAGTACTGCATTGGTGTGAGTGGCGTTGCATGTGTGAGTGGCGTAGCATGTGTGAGTGGCACAGCATGTGTGATTGGCGTTGGATGTTTGAGTGCCGTTACATGTGTGAGTTGCATTGCATGTGTGAGTGGCGTTGCATGTGTGAGTGGCGTAGCATGTGTGAGTGGCACAGCATGTGTGATTGGCGTTCGATGTGTGAGTTGTGTTGCGTGTGTGATTGGCATTGCATGGGTGAGTGTGGCATTGTGTGTGTGAGAGTGGGCTTGCATGGGTGTGAGTGGCGTTGTGTGTGTGAAAGTTGTTCTGTGTGGGTAAAACTGGTACTGCATTGGTGTGAGTGGCGTTGCATGTGTGAGTGGCGTAGCATGTGTGAGTGGCACAGCATGTGTGATTGGCGTTGGATGTTTGAGTGGCGTTGCATGTGTGAGTTGCATTGCATGTGTGAGTTGGGTTGCATGTGTGAGTGGCGTAGCATGTGTGAGTGGCACAGCATGTGTGATTTGCGTTGGATGTGTGAGTGGCGTTGCATGTGTGAGTGGCGTTGCATGTGTGAGTGGCGTAGCATGCGTGAGTGGCTTTGCGTTGTTGAGTGGCGTTGCGTGGTTGAGTGGCGTTGCCTTTTTGAATGGCTTTGCATGTGTGAGTGGCATTGCATGTGTGAGTGTCGTTGCATGTGTGAGTGGCGTTGCATGTGTCAGTGGCGTAGCATGTGTGAGTGGCGTTGCATGTGTGAGTGTCGTTGCATGTGTGAGTGGCGTTGCATGTGTGAGTTGCGTTGCGTGTGTGATTGGCATTGCATGGGTGAGTGTGGCGTTGCGTGTGTGAGAGTGGGCTTGCGTGGGTGTGAGTGGCGTTGTGTGTCTGAAAGTTGTTCTGTGTGTGTAAAACTGGTACTGCATTTGTGTGAGTGGCGTTGCATGTGTGAGTGGCGTAGCATGTGTGATTGGCACAGCATGTGTGATTGGCGTTGGATGTGTGAGTGGCGTTGCATGTGTGAGTTGCGTTGCATGTGTGAGTGGCGTTGCATGTGTGAGTGGCGTAGCATGTGTGAGTGGCACAGCATGTGTGATTGGCGTTGGATGTGTGAGTGGGGTTGCATGTGTGAGTGGCGTTGCATGTGTGAGTGGCATTGCATGCGTGAGTAGCGTTGCGTTGTTGAGTGGCGTTGCGTGGTTGAGTGGCGTTGCCTTTTTGAATTGCTTTGCATGTGTGAGTGGCGCTGCATGTGTGAGTGGCGATGCATGTGTGAGTGGCGTTGCATGTGTGAGTGGCGTATGTGTGAGTGGCATTGCATGTGCGAATGGCGTAGCGTGGTTGAGTGGCGTTGTGTCGTTGAGTTGCGTTGCCTTGTTGAATGGCGTTGCATTTGTGAGTGGCGTTGCATGTGTGAGTGGCGTTGCATGTGTGAGTGGCGTTGCATGTGTGAGTGGCATTGTATGTGTGAGTGGCGTTGCATGTGCGACTGGCGTAGCGTGGTTGAGTGGCGTTGTGTCGTTGAGTTGCGTTGCCTTGTTGAATGGCGTTGCATTTGTGAGTGGCGTTGCATGTGTGAGTGGCGTTGCGTTGTTGAGTGGCGTTGCGTTGTTGACTTGCGTTGCGTTGTTGAGTGGTGTTGCGTGATTGAGTGGCGTTGCGTGGTTGAGTGGCGTTGCGTGGTTGAGTGGCGTTGCGTTGTTGAGTTGCGTTGCATGTGTGAGTGGCGTTGCGTTGTTGAGTGGCGTTGCTTTGTTGAGTGGTGTTGAGTTGTTGAGTGGCGTTGTATGTGTGTGTGGCGTTGCGTGGTTGAGTGGCATTGCATGTGTGAGTGGCGTTGCGTTGTTGAGTGGCGTTGCTTGGTTGAGTGGCGTTGCATGTGTGAGTGGCGTTGCGTTGTTGAGTGGCGTTGCGTTGAGTGGCGTTGCTTGGTTGAGTGTCGTTGCGTGTTTGAATGGCGTTGCGTGGTTAGTGGCGTAGTGTTGTTGAGTGGGGTTGCATTGTTGAGTGGCGTTGCGTTGTTGAGTTGTGTAGCATGTTTGAGTGGCGTTGCATGTGTGAGTGTTGTTGCATGTGTGATTGGCATTGCATGTTTGATTGTGGTTGCATGTGTGAGTGGCGTTGCGTTGTTAAGTGGCGTTGCGTGTTTGGGTGGCGTTGCTCTGTTGAGTGGCGTTGCATGTGTGAGTGGCGTTGCGTTGTTGATTGGAGTTGCAGGTGTGAGTGTGGTTGCATGTGTGAGTGGCGTTGCATGTTTGATTGACGTTGCATGTGTGAGTGGCGTAGCATGTGTGAGTGGCGTTGCATGTGTGAGTGGCGTTGCATGTGTGAGTGGAGTTGCATGTGTGATTGGAATATGTGAGTATTTTGCATGTGTTAATGTTTATTTTAATGTAATGTGTGTGCGTTTTTCTGCATGTGTATTGGTATTATAAGTGTTTAGTGAATGTTTTTAAACTGTGTTTTATTTGTGTTATGTAAAACTGTCGTACGCTATGTATTCCCTTTACGTTTGTTACGTAAGGTAGATTAGCGTTCTAGTCTTTTTTTTATGGTGATGTAATGTTTAGCGTGACGTAATTTGTAGCCAATCGCAGCGCTACGTTTTGTGACGTAGCGTTGCGTTTGACGTGCGTCAACGGGGCGTTTTCCAGATTGGTGTGAATGTTCGTGCGGTAAAGGCGTGTTCTTCTTCCGTTGTTGTTGCTGCGTCGTTTGACAGGTAAGATATAATTTTTATAACATTTAGTACATGAATTTGAATGTATTATTACTTGTGTGTATATACTTATTAGTAGTAGTGTTTTATTATGATGTATTATTGTTTTTTTTGCATTGCGACTTGTGTATTTTCTACTGTCTACTTAGAATATACCTGTACTGTTGTAAACGATAGATGCTCTAATAATTGTAATGTTTATAAATGTTATATATAGCAATGTATATTTTTGTATGTGTTATGTGTTTTAAATTTTTAACGTTGTTATATTTTTGGTATGTACTTGTTTATTATCTTTGGCAATACTAGAAGTTTTTGAATGGGAAAGTTTTGATTATGTATTTAAGTAGTATATGGTTATGTGTATTCCTTTTATTATGTATTTTTTGTATGTATTGCTATTCGATGTTTAGCATATGTGCGAGTTGGTGCAACATACTGTTTTTATTGTCAAAAATCCATTTTTATAAAGATGTTGAGTGTATTGTGTTTTTATTGGTATTTTCCTTTATAGCTGTTATTTTAATTAATATCCATTTTTTCTGAATTTATTAAATATATTATTTGTCGAAAGTGCTTACACTAATTGTTATCGTCGAATATTTGAATGTAATACGTCATTCTTGTGGCACGTTTTTGACGCTAACCTCAGTTACGTATATCTTCCGTGTGTATTTGCAGGTAAGACCAATTATTGTTTGTTTATGTAATGTTTTATGTGTGAATTTGAATTCTTATATATATATGTATTAAATTTTTTTTCTGAAAGTGTTGTCTCGCGTTTACTATGTAGCCAATTGCAGTGCTACGTTTTGTGTTCAACGTATTATGTTTGCACTGTGGCTGTTTGTGTGTAGTTTGTCTGATTTCTATACTTTAGTGACTGATGTGCTACGACCGACAGGTAATTGCCTTTTTTGTAAAAATATATATAAAGAGTGACTTTGTTATTTGGTCCTTAAAATTGTATACGTTTTTATTGCTGTGATTGTAATGTAATTTTGGATTTTCCAATTATTTCGGTCGCACTTGCCTTGTGTCTGGCAGTTTTCTTGTTATTTATGCTATTACTGGCTCGTCTTTAAGTTGATTGTTCGCCATGCATTGACTAATGTTTGCTAGTGTCTTCGTGGTATGCAGTTCCTGTAGTTTCGTTTCGCCTGAGCTCGCACTCTGATGTTTATATTTTCTCCGACTAGGCTTGTTTTTGTGTGGTTTTGACCCGTATGTGACTTGTTTCGCCGCTATGCTTTGGCCTTTTTTTTTTTTTTTATTGTTTTAGGTAAACGTATCATGTATGCACTGTTTATGTTCTCTTTGTGTGTTTTTTTTATTCTCTACATTTCACAGAATGAGCTGCTACGATCGATAGGTAATTACTATTTTATTTTCATATTATTAAAGAGTGCCTTTGTGAGTTGTTATACTTTTGGCTATGAATTTGCTTTTTGTGATGTGAATCTAATTATTGTTTGGGGTCTTGCTTTGCTCGCACTTGGTTTCTGTCCGGCTCCTTTCTTTAGAGTGTATTTTTTCATGTTATCAATGGCTGCTATTTAGTTCGTCTTTTTGCCATGTATTGAGTTATGTTTGCGCATGTCCTTTTGGTATGCGGGTCCTGTAGTGTACTTCCGTCTGAGCTCGGCTCCTGTAAAAAAAAAAATGTATGTCGCTGTTGGCTATTTTTCTTTTGCGTTTCGCCGTACGTGTTTTGTGTCGCCGCTCTGCATTGTCCTTTTGTTTTTCACATTTAATTATTTTTATTGGTAGTATGTATGCACTGTTTATGTTCTGTTTCTGTGCCGTTTGTCTGGTGAGTAATGTTGTAGTGGTGATGAGTGGTGGTGATAAGTGCTGCAGTGTCGTTGTAGAGTGTTGTCCAATGATTACCACCACAGCATAACTCTGCACCACAACAGTAGTCTGTGCAAGCGTAGACGTACAATCCCCCAATTTTCCATACCACGCTCTAGAGGGAGGCTGTGAAATAGTAGGCATGGTATGTAAACTATAGGAGTTTTGTTTAAAAAAGCATCACGTTTCCAGTGTTAGTATTTTCTTTCAGTGGGACTTTTTTTTTTTTGTTTTGTTGTGGTTCTCGGGAAACACCCGGCTCGCATCCTGCTGTTCAAAATTAGCATATCCCAAAAGCAACTTGACAAGTGATTACAATCTTGACGACGGCGCTTAAAGTACTCTAGCATCCTGTAGTTTTGTTGACGAAAGCCTTGGAGTCTGTGGCCTGTGTGTTTATGTAAATGGAATTGAAGAGTGGTCCGAGCAGGTCCGACGTCTTGTTGGGGGTTAGGGGGGGTTGGGAGGACTGTTTAGTCAAGTGGATGTGATAAAGGCTCTGTGTTTGAATCGTTCTTAAAAATCAATCTCCCTTCTCACCCAACAGACCTACTGTAAATGTTTGCATGTATTTATTGTTCCAAAGCATTGTAAAGGTTTTAAGAACGTAATACCAATGATGTCACGCTGTGTAGAGGGAGGGGGAGGGAAATAGTAGGCCTGCTGAATGGGAGTGAGTCTGTGTCTTTTATTTCGTTTATAATCATGTCAAAATAGTAAATGTTTTTTAGGTGCAAGGCTATAGATACAATCGCTAATTTTTGCGTAGCACGCTGTAGAGGGAGGGGGGGAATAGTAGGCCTGCTGAATGGGAAATGTATACGGCGATGTAGCTTTTAATTCGTCTGTGATTATTTGTTTTTGTCGACGATTTCAGTTTCAAGTCTTTCGTTTATTGTGTTGTGAGAGCCTGGCTGTGTGCAGGGACAGAGAGGGGAGGTGCTGGCGTCTGGGGAGGGGGAGTGGAATTGCGAGCCTGGCTGTGTCCGGGAAGCTGTGTGCAGGGACAGAGAGGGGAGGGGCTGGCGTTTGGGGAGGGGGAGTGGAATTGCGAGCCTGGCTGTGTCCGGGAAGAGAGAGGGGAGGTGCTGGCGTTTGTGGGTTGGAGAACAGATGTCGAAGGCTGTAGAAGTTTGTTAACAAATAAGTCTGTTTCATTGTCCCAAAAATGATTTGTGCAGGTTAGGGTTTAAGACGAGAATGATTTGTGCAGGGCAATAGGTCTTGTTATTGGTAAGACTTTCGTGTGGCTTGCTGGTGTGGGTGGCTGAGGGGGCTTTCAATGTGGATTCCCTTTGCAAGCTCCCTTTGAAGCCCTGCTGGCGGTTGGGGAGGGGGAGGAGAATTGAGAGGCAAGCTCCATCTTGAGCCTCGTTCCGCTCGAGGCAGAACAGACAGTTTCACGGAAGACAAGCAGTGCTAGAGTGGTGGGAGAGAGAGTGGGGAGGGGGCAGATCGGGAGGGGCGTCGTGAGGGGAGAGTGAGTGGGGAGAGGGCGGAGCATGAAGAGCTGCTCTCGGCAGGCTGGGGAAAAGATGCTGCTGGGGAACTGATGAGAGGAGGTGCCGTGAAGAAATGCGACACGGCACTCAGGGGAGGGGGCGGAGCGGGGGTGTGGGAGGGGTGCGCCTGAGGGGAAAGACATGCAAGGCAGGCGGCTGGGGGCATGTGCACGCGCTTTTAATGTCAATGCGCATGCGCATTGAGCTTAAATTTCACGGGCACTGCAAGGAATCGCCACGATTCCTTGCAAGTTGGTTAAAGACTGTTTAAGCCCCCATAGTCTCGCAAGCTCGATGCGCATGCGCATCGACAGGCGAGACCTAAAAAGGGGCGTTCATGCGATTTGAAAATGATGGGACTGCGAGTTCGGTACTACGTACGTACTGTAGAGACAGAAAAAAGTACCAGAGAACAGGGGGGGGGGATGGGCTGAATGGCAACGATGGTGCAGGTCTCAGAGATGAGCAGCAGGGGTCAGAGAGGAAAAAATGCGGAGGGAGCTGGCGAGAAGAGTGCAGCACCAGAGCCGGGTTGGAAGCCGGGCTCAGGTTCAGTAAATAATTAGTGTTTCCAAGGTCACGGGAGCAGCTCCGTCAAGACGCATCACGCACTTGATTAACCAGCGTGCCGAAGCCCCGCGGAAGCAACACAGGAATAGCCGCGCGCCTGCAGACCCTCGAACCCGAACAGCCACTCACTTATTTATAATCAGCCAGCCCCGGACATTCGTGGCTCCTGGCCTCGACCCGGAGAGTAGGGGACACACCATTAAATTATTTAGCACATGCAATGTGTACTGAAGCGCTATTACATTCACTCCTTTCTTATCCTTCACGTGGGTGTAGGTTCCAAAACTGAGATGCATACATTGCAATGCATGTTATTTGTACATATAAATAATAAATTATGCGCAGTATATGTGTTCATAAACGTACTACACTATTGGGATATCGGTCAATGAAATCAGTGAACTTTTGAGGTTATATAAGGGCGTGAATTTAAAAAAAATGCCTGTATTGACAAATATGCAATCATATTTGCTAAGCAAAAAACATAAAGAATGCAAAGACAGCTTTTTAGGTCCAAGCATACCAGACAGCTGCGCTGTCTAATTTGCTAAAGACATCTTTGGAAAAGTCCGAAAGCTTGCCTGGGAACGCCTTCCCCCGTTGCTTACCATTGGCTCTGTGGTTTGTAACTCACATTTTCTGGTTTTCTATTTGCTGGCTTTATTTGTTTTTGGCTGACCATGGGCAGTCCGTAGCCTTTTCACACCAGCTCACCTTGTCTTCTTTCATGAGTGCGCCTTTCTGTAAACATGCCTGTTAAGCTTGTCACATTTGCTGGGCATTCAATACAGAGATAAAATGTCAGACTCTTCCAAGGGAGCTTGGTGTTTACATGTCTTTCTCTGACTTCAAAGTGAGAGGATATATGTGACAATCTTGCTGGTTGGGTGGAGGGGGTGCTTTTCTTGCACACAACATTTAAATAAACTATGCCAGTATTTCACAATTAGAAACACAAATGAAGCACATTTTTGTTGATTCTGAAGTGTGTTGTAAACAAATACTTTAATATAATCATCACAAATCAATACACTAGATGATACAATTTCCACACATTACCGTTTGTGCGCTGTATAGTCTTATTAGTAAAAGTGTATATGTGCCAATGTAATGGTCATTTCAATTGAAAATGTGTTGTCGGTAATGGCAGTGTGCTACCACACCATGCACACTCCACTCTATGTCGCTTCATGCCACTGCACTCTACTCTTCACCATACCACACCGCTTTACACCATTCCACGCCACTGCACTCTGTGTTACTGAACTCTACTTCACTCTGCACTACTGCTCTCTGCACCACAACACTGTACACCACTGCACTCTATGCCACTTCACTCTATGCCTCTCTATTCTACTCTGCACAACTCCACTCTACGCCACTCCACTCTACTCCACTCTGCAACACTGCACTCTATGCCAATACACTATACGCCAATGCACTTTACTCTGTAACACTCAACTCCATGCACCTGCACTCTATGCAAATCCACTGCACACCACTCTAATCAACTCTGCACCACTGCACTCTGTCACCGTACTTGACACCACGCCACTTTAAAACCACACAGCTTGGACAGGGGACCTACCGCAAATGATCCAGCACCAATCAAAAACATATAAGAAACAATTCAAAAGATTGTGGATTCATCTGTGTGCACGCTACCTGAAAGTACCCCCTGTCCAGGAGCACACCCCTATTCCAACCCTAGGGGAACAATACAAGCATGCTAGATCAGGACTGCACCACTCAAAGAGAACACATCATTACATGTAGTTATAATCAAATCATCCTCAAGTTGGTTGAAAAAAGTTTCTTTATTAGTTTGTTCTTTTAAAAGCCACAAAAAACACAAGATGATGTACGGAATGTTGCACAATGGCAAAACATTCACCCCCAGTCACAGATCTGGGTTTAATCCATCGTTACTTTTCTCACCAAGCCACCCCAGTTCAGACATGGCTATAAGCAAATCAGTCTTGGCTCTGTCTGAACTGGGGTGGCTTGGTGAGCAAAATAACGATGGATTAAACCCAGATCTGTGACTGGGGGTGAATGTTTTGCCATTGTGCAACATTCCGTACATCATCTTCTGTGTTTTGCTTTTAAAAGCCACAGCCAACGCGTTTCGGCCAGTAACGCAGGACTTCTTCAGGGCATTCACGATTTGTAGTTATAACCATATAGAATTGCCTTCACACAAGTTTGATAGTGATCTTATCTGTGGGAATGTACATCAAACCAAATTCAATTGAAAAAGATGCTGGCAACATCCATGAAAACATGTGGTATGAAAATCACGAATTTTAGAACCATGTGCTGATGGATTAAGAACAGCACATCTTAGACCTCATAGTGAAAGTCTAGCCCGCCTAAGCACGATGAGCGGGGATGTGATGACAGGGGTTGCTATGTGAGCACTTACCATTGAGTTGTAGTTACCATTTGTACTTACCATTTGTGAGTTGTACTTACCATTAAAGCATTTGTCTATGATCTTTAATGGCTAAAACAGGACAGTTTGGCACTATCATTTATACTTAAAGTAAATCAAATCTTAAAAGCTGCCGTTAGAGCCAGGAAAACTATATAGGGCTAATATATTACTTAAGTTTGTGATTAATTTCTATTACATGATTGACACACCATGTGATTCTATTTTATCTTTTTATTGTTGTTTTAGTGGTTTTATCCTTGACAATTTGCACTTTTAATGGCCAGCAAGAGTACCTTATGCATTTATCTTTGGTTGCTGATACTCATCAATGACATATCTTATATTTCCAATGCATTATGTTAATTCACGGTTGAATTGTGGAACTCATATAATGATGTTGTCTTAGTGTGTTGTACAGTGTTGGTTTTCGGTGTCTTTTATGGCCTGTTTGACTGAATAAACAATTACTGAAAGTAAAATAAATGAATATATAGAGCATTGTGATTATCATTGGAAGGGAAGGCAGATTTTGATTTTTGACAGTTCATGGATGGAGGTTATAGATTAACTAAAGCCTTTCTCAACTGGAGAAAACCCCTGAATCATTTCTGAATATCCTGAAGCAGTCCTAAAAACTCTGAAATAGTCCTGAACATGCCGAAGCAGTTCTGAAAACCGCAAAGGAGTTCTGGGGCTGCCAAGCGCTGCTTTTTAAGTCTACAACAGCATAACTTGAATAGTCCAGAAATCTAGAAATTCCTCACCTTGGTCTCTTGTTTAAAGAAGTTAAAAGTTAAGCTGTTCTTTTGCGTTTTTGGGAGTTTTATCACTAATTCCAACTCTTTGTTTCCTTACTTGCAAGCTCTGAACTATGGCATTTGATGCTTGCGGGACATTGATAGCTACATGCCATTTGGTGGCTTTCAGGTCCTTATAGCTTACAGATCATGCATGAGCTGTCGGCATTTGTTAACCCAGCTGAAAATATTCTCACTTGGACTGGTGTTTAGTTGAAATTGTGTCAGCATCTATTCATATGAATTGTTTCATGGTGACATTTGTTCAAACACCAGGTTACCTTTTAAGAATAGCATACTATTAGCCTTTTCCTCGCGATCACGTTTCTGTTGTCTTTTGTGTTCTACTTGGTAGCTGTGATAATATGAGTTCCATTAGGTTTAGCAGGATACATAAAAACAATGGGGCACATTATCAAGGGAGTTATCAAAATTATCTCCCTATTACCTAGCTGTCGCTAACACCAGTTAGCGACAGCTAGTAGGAGATAGCGGGCATTTAGGTGCCCACTTTGCATGTCAGAGAAATTTATCACTAATGACATGCAAAGTGGGCGTGCCAAGATGTTAGCGACTGGAAACAGTCGCTAACATCGCTATCTCCTATTACCAACTTTTGGAGATATTCTCGCTAAGCGCGAATATCTCCAAAAGCTAACACCTGCCCTGAGCAGTTCTTAGCCATGTTATCCAATGGGAGGTGGATAACATGGCTAAGAGCATTAGCTTGGTAATGCATGAATATCACTGACTTTTCAGCGATATTCATGCATTGTGGGCGATTTTTATCGCATTTGCGATAAACCTTGGTAATACCAAGGTTTATCTGCGATAAAAATCGCCGCAGGTCGGCGATACATTTTTCTCTCTAACCAAGCAATAGCGATAATTATCGCTATTGCTTGGTAATATGCCCCAATGTATTAGGAGGGCACTCTTCAGTACAACTAACCTCTCCAACACCTGCCTTTCTGGCACCTCTGCTTGTCATCCCAGCAAGGAAATATATGAATTGCTTATTGCTGGCGAACACCACTGGCAGTAGGTCAGGCAGCCAACCAAAGCTTATGTTGTTCTACACTCACCTGCATAAGCAAATATGCGTTATATTGTAATTGCATTTATATAGCGTTTGCTATGCCTGATGAGGCTTTTAAGAGCTTTATGGTAAGAGAGGAATGCTCCTTTGTAACCCAAGAATAGGTGTTAATTTTGTGTTTTTTTGTTAGTCAGTTTAGACTTGTGTTGTATAAGAAACACTTGCATGCATTACTCCAGTTTGTTTGTGGTGGAATAAGAGGGCGTGAGATATCTTAGCTAGCAACGATGTGTAATGGTAGCTCATGTGCAAGAAAAAGAACATGGGTTGCACATCCTTCCTTGTTCAAACAGCCAAACTATGGAACTCTTTACCCCCGAACATAAGATCCACAGAGGACCACCTTATCTTCGGAAGAATACTCAATAATTAGCTGTTCCCTACATAACCACCATGCTCAATCATAAACATACAGCATATCCCTCTGTATATAAGCTTTTATGTGTACTAGAGTTTTGTTCCTACATGTGTGTATTGCTTTGTAAAAACGTGTATAATAATGGATTTTAAAGAGATTGATATTTGTTAGATCTGCTTAAAGAATGTACCTATTATTTATAGTTACATTATTCCATGTTTAACATGTATATAAGTGACTGTATAAATAAGTAAATCGTTTATCATATCTATTTATCTACAATTGCTTCACTATCCATAATATATATTAGTGTGGCTTTGTCGTGGTTAAATACGCTCTGCACTTCACCTGTTCATTTCCAACATGACACAACCAATGTACGCCAGTCACCAACACGAAGGCCTGCCCCCAGGGCTGGGTTAGCCATAGCGGTCCATGTGCGTTCGCCCGGGAGGCTGGAAGGGTGGGGAATGGTTTTACAGCAGTGGGGGCCAGTTTTGTTACTGGGGGCCGGTTTTGCAGTGATGAATACCCACTTCTTTTTCCATTCCTGCTGGTTCTACTCTCTGCTCCCTACCCTTAGAACAGCTGAGACTTTTTAATACCCCCTGAATGCATGTTTAAAAGCATCCCACTCTACTCCCGTGGAAGCAGTACCTGTATTAATCAAAAAGTACTCAAACATGGCCTATTTCAAGACAGGCACTGCCCCCTCATCTAAGAGGAGAGCCCGTTTTAATTTCCACCTTAGATTGAGCTTAACTCCTGGGACCTGTAATGTCATGGTAAAAGCTGAGTGGTCCGAGACATGAGCAGGATGATGTATACTCTTTTTTTATATTACCTGCTTGGACACTTTCTACCAGACAATAGTCCACTATGGAATAATGTCCATATTGTTTGCTATGGGAGGTGTACCCTCTCGCCTGTCCCTTGAGATGCCTCCAAACATCTACTAGCCCTAAATGTTGCATCATGTTTTTAAGGGCACGTCTTGTTTTAGGCTCCGGGGCACTATTCCTTCGTGTGGAGCGATCCAGAATAGGATCCAAAAGAATAATAAAATCCCCACCCAAAATCAATGAGACCGTTGCCTCTACTGGCTTTAATTCCAAATCCACAATGCGGTGTGGATCATCCTCATGTGGACCGTAAAACCAAACATAGATAAACTCAAAACTTTCCCATTTCATTCCAACTAAATCCCATCTACCTGAACTATCTGTTCTAAAGTACTTAACCTCAATTCCAGTACCCCTTCTGATTAGAATTGCTACCCTCTTACAGTATTGCTCCTGGTCTGAAACAAAAAAAGCCTTGACCCAGCCATACCTACAGAACAGTTCCTTTATCTCACTTGCCATCAGATGCATCTCCTGCAAGACCATAATATGCACCTGACTCTCTTTCAAATACCTCAGCACCACCTGCTGCCTGGGTCGTGACCTGAGACCATTCACATTCCAAGTGAGGATATTTATATCTTTATCTAATTTAATCGTCATCCCCCCTTTCTAATACCCACCTCCTGCACCGTGTTCATCTCACAAAGACATTCCTGACTAAATGATAATGAGGAATTTTTAACATTTTTAACTCCTCTGCTCTCCACCAATGTACCATCACCACCCCCTCCACCCCACCCCTCCCCATTAACCAAGCCCTGGGGAACCCTCCCTATCTTGATAGGCATACAAATGCCTGATGTGCTGCCTACCGGGGGAAAATTCAGTAAGTGAAGATAACAGTAAGTGAATTGCCGCATTTTATCCGATCCAAGTTTTGTTAACCAGTCTCTTGACTCAACAGAACCATAGTCGACTGCTTATCACTTACCTAGTTCCTTTTTCTTATTTATTGTATGTATTAGTACATCGACATCCTCAACGGAGCGGTAATTATACATTTGGTTACCCCATATTATATGAAGCATTGCAGGACATTTTAATTGGACCTTGGCCCCCAATTTCTGTAGTTCCTCCATCCTGTTGATAGCTCCCATTGCCTCTGTTCCATAGTTTTGCATATATCTGATCTTATTGTTACTTATTGTCTCTTAACTGTGCATGGCCCATCTTTTAGGGGCCGCTGAGAATTGCCCCTTTAACAGTATATGAAATAAAAAATAAACAAGGATCTTCCTAGGTTTAGTCCTTTGAGGGTTGCGCCGAAAGGGCTCCCTGTGAGCTCTTTGTATCTCTTGCTCAAGATTAATGTCCTTATTAACCTTTAGGACTGTATTCCTGAGTATGCTAATAATAAAGGCTTTCATATCCGTACCCTCCTTTGCTTCCAGGATATTCAAGAATCTTAGGTTGTTCCTTTGAGAGTGAGTCTCCAATCTCTCGAAATCATCTCTCAAGATTTGGTTTTGTTTGACTAGTTTAGAGATCTCAGTGGCATTTTTGGAGACATCTTGCTCTCGCTCAGCTTCCAAATGAACGAGAGCCGGATGGACATGTGCTGCAAGATCTCGTAAATCATCTGACTGGCCACATTCATAGACTCCAACCGACGGGTGGAAGTCTTTAAATAAAGAAATCTGTAAAGAATTAATTGGAGGCAACCACTGGCTGATATATAAGGACCACTACCTGATTCAGATGCCCTTAGCAGACACATTAGATAATCTGCATTTTGGCTGCATATCCTCCCTTCCTGTCCAGAAGAAGAACCACCTTGACGCTTCTTATGACTTGTGCAACTTACGGGGTCAAAGCGTCGATACACCATATATGTCTGCACAGCGCTTATGATCATAGTTTAACCCTTCAATGGATCTTGGAGCATATGTGCAAAAAACATAAGGACAAACAGGAATTCCCCTTTTCGTCCTCTTTTGATTGTATTGGCATTTTTTGTTTTGTATATAGTGTACTGTCTACATCACTAATCACCACATGTCACTTCTTCACCACAGTTACCCACATCCTTTTTGCAATTAAATTTGTATATTGCGACAGCCTTGAATATTTGATATTCCCTAAATATATTTTTGAAATCTGACCTTGGTGTGTGCTATACTCTTTCTCTTAAATCATTGATATGTGTTACAAGTAAACTGTATGCTTCTTGAACTTTCAAAAGCAATTGATAATCCAGACAGAACCGATTGTTTTGTTTAACACTTATACGCAGGTTTTGAGGGACACCGGGTCACGCCATTATTATTCCTAATGTAGCACTAGTATGATCACTGCTTATTGTGCTTTGTAGGAAACATGCCTATGCTGCTGCTGTACATTCTAAAGTGGCTGAACCAGACGTAAGACAACATTGACACATGCAACATGGCCATGAAAGACTCTTTACTGTAATTCACATTGTTTTATCTCCTCTATAGAAATCTATTTGACCAAAATAAAAAAAAAACTTGATGGGTGAATCTTGAATCAGGGATACCAGTGCAAAAAATAACAGAGCAAGTATTGAATCATGCCCACTTGCTCTTGGGATGATATATTTTTGGTAATTCACCAACCCTCTATGATAACTTTCCAGGAAATAAGCCAAATAGGTTGCCCTTCCACTTTAAAGCGAATACCTTTATAACATGAGTAAATATCAATAGGCAGAAATGTCTTTAGTTTAAAGGATTGAATCTGATAGGTCAATGTAAGGTTGTGAATTTCATTCTGTTTCATAGCATAGAGTGCGTTTGTTATATGTCACATTTATTTCAATATTGAAATTCTTGTGTAGGTACAATTTTATTTGAAAATCTGGTGTGTTGCCCAACAGTTGTGTCTAGAACAGAGCAACTGAGTATGATACTAGTTAAGTAAATGCAAGATATGGTTTTGAAAGTACTATTTATCAATTTATGTAGTGTGAACTAACCCCATCAGAGTAGCAGAGCAACTTACATGACATCAAATGTATTTACAGGTACAGAGCTGTAATATAGAGGTGGAGGGAGGGAACAACAAAGAACTGGAATCTATAGAGGTAACACACAGAAGTTAAGGAATTTTATTTCCCAATAACGTACAACCATTGTGAGAACAGGTGAAATAATTCTGAGAGCGACAACAGCATGGGTCCCAAGGGCTAATCGCGGTTCTTTCCCCCAGGATAGCAAATTAGAGTAGGACTTGACTCTTTTTTTCTATATTTTCCTTTCCAGACTTTTAATGCATCAGTGAGGATTTTGCCAAAGGATTAGCAAGCGGGCCAGCTTCTTCTGGTTGTCCTAAAATATAAGCTACATATGAACCAGAAAAATGCTGAGGGCAAGGGTCAATTAATGGATAATTCTCCATTGCCTCTTCCCCTTGTATCACTGAGTGGGCGCATCTCCATAACTCTGCTATAGAACAGGGGATAATGCTGATCGAAATATGTCCATAAGTGGGGCATCTAGCTAGATTCTACTCTTATGTATCAAGGGGATGTCGCAACATTTGTAATAGAAGGAACATAGGGGCATATTACCAACAACTAGCGATAATTATCGCTATGTTGGTTTAGCGGCGATATTTTTATCGCCGAGCTGAGGCGATTTTTATCGCTTAGGAACCTTGCTATTATCAAGGTTTATCTCCTAAGCAATAAAAATCCGCCGAAATGCATGAATATCGCTGAAAAGTCAGCGATATTCATGCATTACCGAGCTAATGCTCTTAGCCATGTTATCCACCTACCATTGGCGCGAATATCTCCAAAATTTGGTAACAGGAGATAGCGATGTTAGCGACTGTTTCCAGTCGCTAACATCTTGGCACGCCCACTTTGCATGTCATTAGAGATAAATATCACTGACATGCAAAGCAGGGCCCAAGATGGTCGCTATCTACTACTAGCTGTCGCTAACTGGTGTTAGCGACAGCTAGGTAATAGGGAGATAATTTTATCTCCGCTTTCTTGGCTTTCAAAGCCAAAAAAGCGGAGATAAACCCCCTTGATAATATGCCCCATAGTGCAGCTCCTGCTCTCAAATCCTTAGTTAAATCACCCCAACTAAAACAATAGTAACAAAACATTTCACAAAAGGACCTTTTAACAGTCCAGATTGACCTGGAATAGCACATAATCTCTCGGATTAGTCTGGGACAAGGGGGGCTCTCAGGGGTGGTGAAAGTGGTGGGGCGAGTGCACAACCCACTTCCACAAAAACAAAATAAAACACCCACTCCCTCAAAACTCAAAAGTAAAACAACCCTCACTCCAAAAGCCAAAAATAAAATACCCCCTCCTTCCAAAAGCACTAAATAAAGCAAGCCAAAAAACAACTACATACCATTTTAAATAAATAAAATAAATGGTACTTACCCATGGCAGCACTTCCTCCTAAGTGTTCCACTACTGAATCTTCAGTCTCCTGTAGAAGTCGAGCTCCCCTTACCAATCCAGACGCTGCTCTCATGCTATTAACCAGCATGAAAAAAGTGCCTAGATTGGATATAGAGGGCTAGCTGGACTCTCCTTTAGGACCCGTAGACCTGTGTTTGGTCCCCACCCAGCTTTCTAGTAGAGCTGGGTGGAGAGCTTCAAAGTCTGCTTGTCACTTTGGAAGGTGCAAAACAGCCACCCAAAGTGACATGTGCACTTTGAAGTGTCTGTCCAGCCACTGCTTCAGTCCTCCATGGTGACAAGTGGCAGCAGAGGACACAGCCCACACGTCTCTGGCCTCTGGGTAGGCTGGTGGCTGCAGTGTGCACGTCGGTAAAAAGTAATATGGCGATGAGATCTTTTCACTGCCATTTTATTTTTTCCTGTGTGGCTTGCAACTGGCAGGGGGTGATGCTCCCTCCCCCTCTTGAAGAAACCACCACTGGGTGAACTGTGTGCTGCCTGAGTAATATACTAAGTAGGTTTTATCTGCTACAATATCCAACCCTCCATGCTTGCTCCCCACATCTTGCAGAAAAGAAATAAGTAACTGACAAAGCTACAGTACTAACTGCATGAAGTGTATGAAAAGAACACTTTGGGCATTAAGTACCATCCCATTGCCAAGTGTGTGTGTGTGTGTGCAATCCTAACACCATGGGTTTGTGTCCATATCCCCACATTATAATAGTAGTATATTTTCAGGACTGTGCAGTTTCACATATAAAGATCTCATTAATATATTAAAAGATGTATCAAATGCATGCATTATGTTAAAATCAAAGATCAATACCATATTTGTATTATTTCTTATACAAATAAAGTACTTTTTTTTATAAATCACAATTGTTAATGGTCGAGTTAATAAAGGAGCTACTCATTTCTCAGGTAAAACAACTGAGAAGCTTCCATAGAGTTGGACTAGACCAAAAGGCCTGAGCATTAGATACATTACTCAGCATGTAGTTGGTTGCAGCGCTGGCCCATGATGTTACTATTCACTTCTAGTAGAATTAAGCAGATGCAATCAAAGTTTACATTCAATATCAATGAACCCCAATGAATGAGGCTGTACATATATTTCTGATGAAATCCTACATGTTGTATGTGATTCCCCTTGGTTAACATTTAATGCATTAACAAATATAATGGGAAGTCTAAAGGCAGAGCAAAGGGAGGATTGGGGATTTATAGGCCAAATGTATGAACAGATTTTCCCATAGACACAGAATGGGGAAAAACCTTTGATACATCTGGCCCTATGTCTCCCTAATTTCACAATTAAGGCAACAGAATTAAACAGTGTTTAGCTCTCTCTGTTCTATACTTGTTTTTTCAACTATCCAGTAATTCCAAGGAATCAATCTTGCAACGTTACAAATGATTTAGGTGTATTTACAGGATGTTAGCAATAATGTTGAGGCAAAATACTGGGCATGTACCCTTTTTTAGGAAGTGGAAGAATTGGCTAAGTCAAAGATCTTAAGTCCATAACATACAACAGGCTAAAAACCTAGAACAAATAAAGCAACTCATATTTTAGCATTATCCATTTGTTTCATTAACCATAAAAATGGCCTTTGTTGAGGTGCTGTGGGGAAGAGGGTACCTTTTACCATACCATATGGCAGTGCCCGAAGATTCAAGAGTATTGGGCAAAAGTGATGAGGACGATATCACAATCAACGGAGGTGTCATGAACGCCAGAACCCAGGAGATGCTTGTTATATATGTGGGAACCCAATGACCTTACACACCCTGGGCAAGATTGGGCCACGCTGGGGATAATGATTGCTAAACGAAATATTGCACAGAAATGAGGGGGCAGGGGAACTGCCGACACTCGCCACATGGTGTAAAAACATGGACACGACAATGGTGGCAGAAAGAACGGTATTTATCAATCGAGGTTGCCCTCGAAAATGGAGCAAGATCTGCGGGGCCTGGAATGCATTCAGGGGAAATATTTGTGAGCCACTGGAGGAACAGGCTGATGAAGGTCGGGGAGATGATTTCTAGGGAGGGGAATGTTTATGACATGCGGGGTGCTGTTTGTGAATGTGGTGTTTTAATTATCGATGGGACAGTGCACCGAGACTGTATCATGCTGGTTTTTAATGAATATGAATGCCAACTGGATGAATTTTGTCTTGTTGATGTTGCTAATAATAAAAATATATTTTTTTTTTAAATGGCCTTTGTGTAGGCCAGGCTGGTAAGGTAAGCTATATCCTTGCCTTTCTTCAGTATGATTCAATCATTGTGCAAGGGTTGCATGGGATGAAGCTAAGCTGGCTCATAATGGGATTTAAAGGATTCATCCAAAAAGGGTCTAGACACAGAGGTACAAGCTGCCATCCTTCTATTTCAACCATCATACAGCTGGCATAGGAGTTGAAATCTCCAAGGATGAAATAGCTGCAGCTAAATTGAGAGCAAGTCAATTGAATGAACTGCAGTGTGCAGAGGATACCATCATATTGAACTACTGGGCAGGCGACCTGCATTACTCTTCAAAAGTATTAAAGTATTATCAGGTTACTTATAAATTGGTCAATAAAATAAAGACAGCAGACCTCACTTTCATAACATAAACTGTTGTAGCTGGATGGCAAATTGGTAAAATCCTGGTGGCTATGACAAGTAAATATAATTATTTGGGAGTTTGAATAGATTAGCAGGGTACATACAAGTCTCAGCTAGGGATATTGAAAATAAAAGCTGATTTTATGATATATATCCATCATGGGCTGTACAATAATTTGCACTCCCTGGACATTAAACTGATCTTGTCAGTAATAGCAGAGAAGAGGTGTGCCCCCTGAATAGCGAATCAACATTATGAATGTGCCAAAATATCAAAACACAATATTGAAAATAAAATATTGACAGGTAAGTACATCTGGATTTTCTACACCTAACTCCACATATATGTACTGTAGAAAAGTAGGATTTGCTTTCATGGTTACCCCCAGTTTTTGCTGGTGCCATTCTGTTTTTCTGACTAGTCTGACTGGGATCTTGCTAATCAGGACCCCAGTCTCTGTGCTTCCTCCCTAAATGGGACCTTGGCAATTACTTAGGTCCCCCCAGTTTGGCTACTGATGACCCCTTGTAAGTCTCTAGTATATGGTACTAAGGTACCCATTGCATAGGTACACCAGGGGTCCCCCATGGGCTGAAGCATGCATTATGCCACCCATGGGAGAAATTGTCACTACAGGCCTGCCATTGCAGCCTGTGTAAGCTGATGCTAGCACCACTTACAACAGATATTCATTTTCTTATATCTAAAGGTCACTACACTTAAATCCTATAAGCACCCCTAAGGCAGGTCTTTCAATCCTGAAGACAGGGTGCTTGGTTATAAGTGTGAGGGTGCCCCTGGATGAGCAGGACACCCCTACAATCCACAGAGTCAATTTTCCAGGGTTGTAAATGCATCAGCCATTACAATACATAGAGTGGACATGTACCATTACGCTATGGCTAACTCTAAACTGGCTGTAATTAACCCTGGCATGTTTGGTATCAAACATGTTGGAATCATGTGTCAGATGAGGTAAAGGACCAGCTGGAACTACCACTGACAGACGAAGAATTGGGTACGGCATTGGGGGATCTTAACCCCGGGAAAGCGCCGGGATTACTTTGTGCAGTTAGACCCTCATTTTCACCCTGTGATAGAGGAGGCTCGGGAGCGAGGCTCGCTCCCTCCAGAGTGGAGACATGCAGAGGTGGTAGTATTTCATAAACCGGGCAGGCCACCGGAGCAGCATGATTAGTTCCGTCCTATTTCTCTCTTAAATGTGGAGGCAGAGGTCTTGGCCAAGGCCTTGGCCAATCAACTCATGCCTCACATTTCCGCCGTGGTGCATCCGGACAAGGTTGGATTTATGCCTCAGAGGGCAACCAGGCACAATATTAGGCGAGCACATGTGGCGATAGCGGCTGTCCGGCGGTTGGGGGAACCAGCGGTGCTCTTATTGGCTGACATGGGCAGGGCGTTTGACTCCCTAAGCTGGGTTTATCTCACTGCTCTGTTGCAACGACTCAACTTTGGACCACGCTTTCTCTCCTACCTCATGCTCCTGAACACAGATCTGACAGCGTTGGTGCGGGTGGCTGGGGCTGCATCCTCTACCTTTTCCATCAGGCGGGGCACGAGACAGGGCTGCCCCCTGTCCCCATATTTATTTGCTCTAGCCATGCAGCCTCTAGCTGCATGGGTGCGTATAGATGCACAGGTTCAGGGGCTTGAATGGGCTCCCTGTCTGTCTGACAGGATCGCATTGCGATGTCCTCTTCTTCCTTACGGCTATAGTTAGGATGGGCCGTGGCTACTACGCATTATGCAGATTTTTGGGGAGACCTCGGGACTCTATATGAATCCCCGTAAAAAGACGATATGGCTTCTGGGTGAGCAGATGGGTTAGGGCTCGTGGATCACTTGGGGGGACTGAAATATCTAGGGGTGTTCTTGTCCGACGTCCCCGCAATCTCCTGGGAGCCTAATCTTGCTCCTGTTTGGGAACGGACCCGGAAAGACCTTTAGTCCTGGTCCCGTATGCCCCTGTCACTATATGGCAGGTCGTCAATTTTCAAAATGGTGGCACTCCCCGGGCTCCTCTATCAGCTGCAAAATCACCCATATCAGATCTCCCCCCGATGATTCCGGCAGGTGAATGCAGTGCTTGGGCAGTTCCTATGGGATGGGGGAAAGTTGTGCGTAGCTCTGCTCATATGCTTCTTGTCAACCTACTGCGGAGGGCTGGCGTCCTCTGATGTCCTATCGTATTATCAAGCTTCACATATGTTGGTCCTCAACGAGTGGTGGGACACTATTCACTACACACAATTCTCTACTCTGCGCCCTTGCGAGGCTCACTGCCGGCTGTCAAAGGGTGGCATTCCTGATTTGGAGACAGGCACTGTGACGAATGGGTTGGTGGAACACCTTGACTCGGGAGACCCCCCTCTGGAACAATGGGCGACTACCTCAATTGGCGGCTTTGCAGGGGTTTTGGGGGTAGGACAATATAGGCATCTCAGCTCTAGGGGATGTCATGAGGTACCTGACACTCAAATCCTTTCAAGATCTTCAGGCCGAGTTCCATATGTCACGGTCCCAGTTCTACCTTCAATTTCTGCATGCCCTGTCCCCAAGCCTAGAGGGCTGAGAGTCCTTGCCGGAATTCAGCCCATTGGAAGCAAAGGTTTTTATAGGAGACTTGCCAGACCAGAAAATTTCCCGTATGTATCAATCTCTGGTTACACATTGCTCCTCTACACTGCAGAAGTTCCGGGGGAATGGGAGGAGGCTGTGGGTTCATTGGAGGAGGAGGACTGGACTGAGGCTCTGGCTGCTCCGTGGGGTGCGGCTACAGCTATGCAACTCTGCCATGTCCAGTTAAAGTACCTCCACAGGGTCTACTATACGTGGGTCCACTTGTGGAGAGCATGGTTGATTGCCTCCCCTGAGGGTCTTCGCTCTGGGCGGGAGGAGGGCACATTTCTTCACATGGTATGGCACTGTCCATCACTAACCAACCGCTCTGCTGTTCCTGAGCTCCCACAGACTCCGAAAGGTTCAGCAACACAGGTGTTTATAAAACTCCTTTGAGGCCTGCATGTCTTCACAGCAAGTTTGAGCCAGTATCTCTTGTCAGAACTGCTGGAGCAGTACCCCTGTGTACTGTGTTGATTTGCTTTTGCCAAGGCTTGTTGACTCTCCTCTCTAGAGATCTTCGGGCTCCAAGAAGTTCCAGCCTCAAAGATCTCTTGCTATCAAGAGCATTGTCCTCGCCACATCCTCTGCATAGTGGGCCTGCATCATTGGTGAGCTGTTCGAGTTCCTCTTGTGAGTCCTGTGCCTTAGGCCTGTGGGTCCTCTTGAGGGTCTTCTTTCATTCCAGTAGGCTCCCCTGTTTGCTTGGAGCCTACTCTGAATCACCTGTCCCTTGAACTTTGCTGGTCTTGACACTGCACCCTTTCCGTTTGTCACGTGTTTGCTGCTGCCAAGGCTGGTTGGTGCTCCTGCTGGATACCGACCACTTGGCTCTTGACATCTGATGTGGGACAGCTCATGAAGCGCTCCTTGTCTTCCACAGCGTCGCCTGGTCCACACAGCTACAGCACCATGGTCGCCCTCAACTCTCCTGTATCTCCCGACATCGGTGGGCATTCATCTTCCGTGCCTCCTGGTCACTCCTGAGTGGCATAGATTGTCCCCTCTGCTTGCAGGTAAATAACATCCTGAATCCACCCTTGGATTCCACAGGACTCTTTCAGATTATTTGCCAGCTGCATCTTTACTGAAGTCCTCCATTGTGGTCTACGACCTGCCCGGGGCTTCAGCAGTAAATTGGAGGTGCCCCTTGTGACCCCCGTCTCTTTGGACCATTAGGGCCCTGGAGACCACTACCTCCGGGGCCAAAATTACCAAATAAAGGGGAAGGAGGGCAATGCAGACCCCCTTCCCGGGCTGCATTGAGCCCCAGGGCCCACCACCTTCCTGGGGCAGGCCCTTCAAAATGAAAGGAGAGGTGCAGCGCAGCCCTCCTCCTGGAGCAATTAATGGCCCTGGGGACCGCCGATCCCCAGGGCCTGCTCCCTTTATCCTGAGGTGCCCACCTTCGGGAGATAACAGTTTGCTTTCAATTGGCAGGAGCTTGGACAGCTCCCGCCAAGCAGGAGCAAACTGTAAGTCTGCTCCTAGCGGGTGGGAGTTGGATAACTGCTCCTGCCCACTGGGAGCAGACTTTTCATCTGTTTTCCTGTAGGCTGTCTAGTGGGCAGGAAAATAGATAGAAAAATTGCTCCCACATGCAGGGAGCAGCATTTTATGCTGCTCTCTATGTGTGGGAGCAATGTCGGCTCCAGCTGGGGGTGGGTAGCCGGCAGGGACCGCCTGGGGAGCCTCAATGCCCCTGCCGTTCCCAACGCTGAAGACTGAGTGGCCTGGGTGGGCTCCAGGGCACCCAGGATCAAGAGGCCAGGCCCAAGGGACAAGGTGAAGGCATCATTGATCTATTTGACTGCAATCTAATCTGGGGTGCCTGTGATGAGTACTTTCTTCCTGGTTGTCTCCTGGTGAGAGCAGAGATAATGTTCTCCCTTTATATTCCCTGAGTATGCAAATGCCAAAATCATCTGCAAATTCCGGCCATTCGGCCCTACTCCATTTTCCTTAGTAGTATGCAAAGGTCTTCCAGCCTTTTCCCACGTTGATGGACACCTTACAAAAAGGTGCCCCAGCGCATTTCCCGCAGAGTTTACTGAAGCAATCTTGATGCAGAGGAATATAAGGACATCTCCACCAAACAAACACTTACTTCATATAGTTAAGAGGGAATACCCTTGGTTGGTGGAGAGTCACCTCTTTGTAGTATGGTCGTCTTCTCTAGTAAGGATTCATGTTATCACAGACTTGTGAGTCAAGACCTCAAAGAACAATCACATTTCTGAAATTTCCTGCACACAAGGTCACTGGAGACATTTCCTCATGGTCCATTGGGCATCAGTAGTTGAGATTTTCTCTAGACATTCAGCCAATGGGGTAGCACTAGTGGCTTAACAGACACCCCCTCAGCCTCCGCAATGTGGGGGGCACTCTTCTGTATATTGAGGGGGCCTCTCCTCAGCCTGTTTGTCCCGTGTGTGTGTCTCTTGTAAAGCAGATGCAGTTTGCAGCCTGCTTTGAGCTGCTCTGAGCTGACACGTGCTGCCTCAAAAGTGAAGAAAAACAAAATAACAACTTTTGCTTCCCTTTCACTCCAAGCATGCCAGGCCTCTTAAAGAGCAGATTACCCCCCACCCATTCCTCACAGAAAGCTTGTCTGAGAGGGGAAGAGGCTGCACAGAACTTATTGGGGACAGAGGTAAGGTTTCTACCTTTAATTCCAACAGATAAATATAGCTATCTGTTCACAATTTAACATTCTGCACAGGTCCCAACATGGTTCCGAAATAGAACTTTATAAGAAATCACCGTTCTTCATTTGAATATGGACTTTCTGTCTTTCTAAATCAGGGATCACCGGGCCTGTATGAACCAACATTTCTAATTGTACCAACCGGGATATTAAAATACAGCTCATGGGCATACAAAAGCCAGGAAGAGGATGTGTGCAACTCCGGAAGCATAACCATGCCCTGCTAAAGGGCAGTGGAGGGGCAAATTAAAGCTAGAATGTTGAACGAGGGGTGAGGTATGTGAATGGGAGATTGCATATGAGTGATTGTGGTAGGTGTGTGCGAAGGACGTGAACCCCCTACCCAAAAGGCTCTCCTACTACAACACCTGCATTTTTTCTCAATGGCAGGCACAGTTGTTCCTTGCACAGGAATCTTGTTTTGTTAATAGTCTGCTGTATGGGGGCAGGGAAAGCATTTTTTTAAATAGTTAAATGCAGGCATGGTGTGCTCTGCATACACAATACACCAAGGGGAGGTGTTGTCTGCAGTGCTTAATTTGTAAAATAATAAGTGCCAGGGCCCTGACCGGGAAGCCACTGCAGCTTGTATCACCCATCACCCCTGCCATCGCTGCCTAAACAACTATTATCTATCTCTCTCCCAGCAAGTGCTACAGTTCAGATTATCGAGGTCCCCAAAGCCAAAGGAATGACTGTGAAGGCAGATAGTAGTAATTTTTTATGTATATTGTATTCATAAACAACAGTTGTTCTGGTCATCTCTAAATTAGATGAGCAGCGCCACCATGTGGTGTTGACAATTAAGTATCGGTACCTAGCTCTGGCAACCAATTAAATGCCGGTGCTGAGCACCGGAAACCACTGGCTCAAATTAAGAACTGGTTGTATTGGGACATAATATATTTCAATCCATGCAGGTAAATTGAAAAGGTATTTCAATTACAAGTATTTTAAATGTATTACCCAAATCAGAAATTTCCCATGCCTTTCTGGACTATCATAGACATCTGCACTATTTTCCCTGTGCGTTTTTATTCTATACCTTGTGTAGAATATCACTAGTGGAACTATCTGTAGTGTCCTTAGAAGCAAATTGTAGGGGAGCATACATTAGGCCATAGTTAAACTGGTGAGGGTACTTTAAGAGATAAAGTAGCATCTGCCATACATTATAAGGATATTGCAACTCACTGAGAAGTTCCATGACAATATAGCGGAGCGAGGCCGCAGGTGACTTACAATATCATTATCATCTATGGCAGAAGGTACTTTCTGGCAGATGCATCAAAGTTATGTTTTGCGAATCCTTAATAGCGAAATTTAAGGAATCGCTATTAAAGACTCGCAAAATGGGATGCATGTAGGAATCGCAATGTTATTAGCGATTCCTACAGATTCCTTATTTGCGATTTGGTAATAGCTAATCGCTAATAAGGAATGGCTTTCCCATTCATTCCTATGGGCCTGAAGGCCCATAGGAATGAATGGGATAGCCATTCCTTATTAGCGATTAGCTATTACCGAATCGCTAATGTTCCGCTATTTCAAGGATGCCAGGGTGTCCAAAGGACACCCTGTTGCACCCCTGAAATGGACCTGTGCACAAATGTAACACACACACATGCCGTAAGGGCAAGTGTGTGCGCAACATGTAACTTTGAAAAATGCACAAAAGTGCATTTTTCAAAGTTTTAGCAAATTACCACGAAGTTCAACTTCATAGTAATTTGCTCCCCCTATTAGCGAAATCGCAATTTTTTTGGGTTTCATGCATTGCATTTAAGGAATCTCATTTTGGTATTCCTTAAATGCAAGAGCGATTTAAGGAATCGCTATTTAGAGATTCCTTAAATTGCGATTTCTGCATTTGGGATGATGCATCCCAAATGCAAAAATACCGGGAGCAAACGGCCAGATTCTGAGAATCTGCCCGTTTGCTCCCGGTATTTTCTTTGATTCATCTGCCTGTTTATTCCTTGTAATGCATGGTCACATAATCACCTTTCCCACAAACCACCTAAATCCTTGGTGTGTAGCCAGTGGTGTAACATTAGTCCCCGCAGCACCCGTGGTGCGGAGGGCCCCCAAGCTCCAGGGTGCATGGGCATTGAGGTCCCTGTCCTTACAACTCATTACTGGTTCCGGAGCGGGGGGGGCCCACCTCTGTGAAATTTACAGGGGGACCCCTCAGGTCTCGTTACTCCACTTATTCATGTGAGTCATAAGCAGTACATTGTGGGGGCATAAGTTATAGTTTGCTCAGGTAACGATAACTGCTGAATTTCTATGGTTTTGTAAGAGTGAAATTTGAGCCTAACTATAACGTCCCTGTAACTTTTGTTTTATTCAGTGAATTTCTAAGGGTTTTTTTAACTCTTTTTCCTAACTATAACGCCCCTATAACCTTTGATTTCTTTAGTGAATTTCTAAGGTTTTTAAATTCTATTCCCTAACTATAATATCCCTGTAACCTGTGTTTATTTTAGTGAATGTATATTTTTATATACATATATATATATTTTATTTATAGTAGCAAAATGTTCAATTTCATTAGAACCCGTATTTCAGTGTTTCAATGCTCTGTATCTTGAGGAAATGCATCCTTATGGCGAGAAGGAAAACATTTATATATGGTAACTTGGTTTAATTGAAAACTACAAGTAAATACTCTAAAAAAGTTAAATGGTTTCAGAATATGAAAATATTTTGTAGGGTAAAACAGCTTCTAATGCAATATGGTCCAGCAGGGAAAAGAGCCACGGGACAACCTTGAGAAAGAAAGTCCCACCAGTGTATAAATAATTAAAATTCCTCTATGATGCCATTTGAAAAGGCAATACAGAGAAAATGCCATGCATTTGGTTTGATGACAAGTAGCCGCCTGACTTCTGTCATTGCCCTTCTTCAGTCTCGCCCTTTAGAGCGACTCAAGCCATCTTTTCTCTTTTCATCAGATATCTGTGAAGTGCATTAAAAAGGGAGAAACAGTAGCACATTGATTGCATCGCTCCTGCAGGGCTCTGCTAACCTTCACGCTGCCTTTGGCCAAGAGGATCAATTTTTATCATTTTTTTCACTGCATTTCAATATATACTGCGCAAATATGTGAAGTATTAAAAAGTGGCGGGGACACTCCAGATTAGATTTAGGTAGATGAAAAAGCCCTTCGGTAGCAGAAGCAATAAAAAAGTGCTTAATTATTTATGAAGATGATGGGCAGTGATATGTATTAACTTTTATTTATTTTTTATTTATTTTTTATTTTTTACTTTTTAAACAATGTAATATCTGCTGTGCAGGGACCTCAAGACACGTTGTCAGGGACTTCAAGACGCGTTGTCATGGACCTCAGGACGCGTTGTCTTGTCGCATGTCGGTTTGAGAGAGACTGCTAGGCCCAGCTTCAGTTTCTTGCGAGAGCAATCTCTACTGAAACCTTACACTGTTCAGGTCTGGGAGGCAGCGACCTTGATGGCCACTTGTAAATAGTGCTTAATTTGTAAAAGAATAAGTGCAGGAGCTTACCTCTGGTTTGCTGAGTATTGGATCTACAGAATGCCAAGACTGCCTAGTCTTGATTCCACCTCATGCTTCTTTCTTCCATCACTCTACATTTACTGTCTCTTTATCTCACTCTTACAGGCTCTTTTCCATCCCTGTTTTCTCTTTTTGCCCCTGTTTTTCGATCTCTTCTTCCTTCTTTCTCCCTTTTCTGCCTTTCTCCCTCTTGCACTAAGTGTAAGACTGATAATGAAAAAAAGGTTCTGTCCCCTAACAGGAGTGCCAGTACCCAACCCCTGCAAACACCGGCACAAATTAAACACTGCTTGTGTGGGCTAGGGGTGGATCTGGCGCCAACAATATTTCATGCAGAAGGGCCTAGGATCTAGGACAGAACTAACACAGTTGTCGAGTTATTTCACTTTTGACTTTATTAATCCTTGCCTGACCCATCTAAACACTAAGGACAAAAGTAGTTCTGACTTAAAGCCATAAAACTATGTGTCCTGGTGGTGGGTTATCGTCTGCATCAATGGTGGTGGTGGAATGTCTGCCATATTTTGAGTTATAAAAGGACAGAGGGTAAAGTGTTTTTCCCGCTTTTTGGAACAATATGTTGGAAGAGGATATTTCTTGCAGAAAATCCCTCAATACTAATTTCTTCTGGCAGGCCTTCCACCAGCATGTACATGAAGTTGCAATGTACTCGGAAGCTGAGGGCACCTTGTCTGTCTGTCCATCAGGTTCAGACAGGCTGCTCATCCGAGACCCATGCTGGATTTATCCCTGAACCTTGACATAATCGACAACGGGGACAGTGAGGATGCTATGGCTGGATTTTCCGCTTACTCTGAATCCATTGGATGTAACATTGCCCCTTCTATTACTTGTTGCCTCCTTTCTTTATACCATACCCTAATTGTGCAGCTCCCATTTGGTGTCCCATTGGCACCTGATGAAGTAAAGTAGCATGTGAGGATGCAACAGTAGAAAATGATCCTATTAGCTCCTCCAGCAAGCTTTGCAGACCACTCATACAAGTGATGTGATTCGTCAAATATTTCCAGAGTCCCACACCTGAGAATGATGACAGTTACTTTGGGTATCAAGAAGTTTACAACTATTGTCTTGTGCATTTGCAAGCGGTCGGGGTACAGCGAGGACACTGAATTTCAAAAGCCTGTGAGTTAACCTTTGTGATTGTTTGAGCTGAATATGTGATCTAGTGGCCAAGGTGGAGTCTTCCAAATAGGATTTTGTGGTTTAGAAATCCAACCATCCCATTTTGTCAAATTGTGTGATCCTGGGCTGAACACTTCATGTCCTTGTGCCTGAGATTCCTTTACATTGTGTTCTATGCAAGAAAATATACTCATCTATCTTTAATCTATAGGAAACTTACCTAAAGTGTGCCTGTTTTAATAATAATCATTGTCAAATTGACCATGTTGCAAAGTCTACTACTAAGCCTTCTATTGAAATGTGTCAAGGGAGGGTGAAATAAGGCCTCATTAGTGTTTTGAAATGCACCTAAATTTTGGTCATTTGGCCCAGCCTCTTGTACATCATAATTGGTCTCCTAAATTACACTGCCCTGGGAATTAACAGGTAAGAGATCAATGAAGGAGCTGTCTGGATTAAACTGTATCAAGCTAAAATCAAAGGGTCATTTCCTCTTTCAAAGAGAGGATGGAGAGAGACTAAGAAAAAACAAGCAAGGGGAATAAAGGAAGGGAAAGAGATTTCTGTCTGCCATCTTGCCCAATACAGAGATAAAAAGCTGTCCCTCAACTACCTCTTACAGAACAGCTACCTTTAACTGTCTCAGAGAGCAGTCATATCCTGCACTGGTTGCAGGCAGTATGGCTATGCTTTGGGCTGCTAAGGTACCCCTAGATTAGTGTGTACCTGATTTCATTAACTTTCTACCTTTCTGTTCTGTCTGGTCGGTGTTCTGGCCCCTATTAACTAAATACAACAGTTATATGGCATCTCTATATAAGGTTCTTGGTCCCATTTAGCAAAATGTCGTCAGTTTCGAGTACAGTCTAATTGATTAAATCTTAGGGCTCTGTTCACATAGCTATTTGCATGAGTACGTTTGACTTACATATGCAAATAGTTTAATTTACGAGTGCAACGTGACTTCTGCAACTCTAGGGAGATAACAGGGGCCCGAATTGCCAAATCAAATACTGGTAGCCCGTGTATGTAAATGTAATGTAAATTGTAACTTGTATAGCACACTACTCACCCGCAAGGGTCTCAAGGCGCTTGTACGAATACCGCTGTGGAACCCATCCTGGCTTTCCCTATGAGGCGTCCACTCCTGGGCACCCCCAGGGTGGGGGCCAGGCATCCTTAGTGTTGTGGGGGCCGTTGTGGAGATTAAGCAAGCTATTGCCCAGAGTTGCAGAGTGGGACTCCATGATTAGAATAGGCACCGAGACGAGAATGTCAGGTCTGTGGAATTTTGAGCCCAAGATCCACCGAGGCAGGGAATTGAACCCTGGTCCCAGGCTAGACCTCTGCATCAGGGTCTGCTGCTCTAATCATTGAGCCACACTTCTCCATGTATGGAGCATGCATATATCCTTGACACACACACCATTGCGTTAGCTCTAGACGACCTGGGCACTGACAGTGTTACAACCCAAGAGTCACAAGATGACAATCCTTACATTGGACATGCAGCTGTAAATTTCCTAAATATGTCCATGGAGGATAGAATTTCCCATACAACCGATGGTGTAGTGGATGCCTCTGAGGGTGTTCCAGTTGGTGGAAATAGGACAAATGACAGTTTAACCTTATTATCATGGAACCTAGCAGGGATAGACTCGAAACTCCAAGACCCCGATTGGTTTACCGCTTTAGGAAATATTGATATTTGTGCTTTTCAAGAAACGTGGGCAGTAGATAAGGTGTAGAATAATGGCTATACCTCTCATTGTGTGGATGCCCACCCACCTAAAATGTCAGGAAGGGCTAGAGGTGACTTGTTGATTTTGGTTAAAAACACTTTAACCTGTAGATACAAGCAACTTTTAATAGGTTCACTTGATATTATGGGCATTCAGCCTACTTTTCTGTCTGGCTTAGTCCTGATCGTGCTAAATGTCTATGCAAGGTCTGAACCTTTCAATAGCGAGTCCATGGTAGTTTTCCTATTAGATGCTAGAGAGTTACTTCTGCAATTGGCAAAAGTCGTTTTTTGCACTTGAACAAGGATGTTCTCGTCATTGGTTTCTGTCTGGGCGGAGAATGGAAATTTTTTGGCGGAATGTCTCCAAAGTTTACGAACACCCACTAATTTTCCTTTTTCTCAGAGATCGCTAACTTCTCCTGGAACCCTTCCTGTCCTGGTGACGCTAAGCGAGTTACTGATAATAACAGCCTGGGACAAAACAACATTTCTTTGTAGTATAGGAATTTGCTCACCCCCCAAACTAGTATGGGCATAAAGGAAGTGATTGCACCACAGGCACAAATATTTTCCCCATGCATAGAAAAAACCAAAATAAAGTGCATTTGACATTTTTCTCCCTGTGTGAAAATATACGCTCACGTATTTTTGCTTGGTAAAACTGAATTTTCAACAATTCTTCCAGGATTGTGTTGGGAAAGCTGCAACTGGAGCAGGTCTGCAAGCAGAACCCGGAAAAGTTTTTAAGAATTCCAAAAAGTCATAAATCTATACCTGCGCGAGGTAGAAACCGGAAAGAGCATATATGGAACTTATTTTCAAAAATAGACCTTCTGTTTCGACAGGTTTTTACAGTAAATCTCCCCCAGTAGCAAAAGGCTGTAGGAAACAATGGAGACTTTTCTGGAATCAACCGGATTTAGGGCTGTATTTGGAACCAATTTCAGCCCTTCCCAAAAATGTTTTTAGACCCAGCCCTGCTGCCTTCATCCCAAAACCAGTCCCCACCCTGGTGGCCCACAGGGGAAATGCCCGGTACCCGCTACGGCCAGTCCGGCCCTGCTCTCTATGAACCTCTGCTCTCTCCCTTTCCTGTTTCTTTCTCTTGAAAGCCCCTGCCACATCACCCTCCTTCTGTAATGAATTGGGGAAACTGGAGAAAGTGACAGAAACACCAGCAACGGCCGCTGCCTTAAAAAACGCCCTCCAAAGGCGCCAGACTACTGTGGAAATCAGGGGCGTAGCTTCAGGGGGGTGTTTGGGGTGTGACAACCCCTCCAAGGAATGCATTCGTGCCCTGATAGTTGGGTCTGGGCCCCCTGAGTCAGGTCTCCTATGTCTTTGTTGGTTTTTATCTTCCTCTTTGTTTGACTAAAAAGGTTTTAATTATTATTATTTTTTTTTTTTAAATCAGAGGCCCACCTCATACAAATCAGTATTGAACCTGTTCCTTATGGGAACAGTGTATCCCAAGCTTTGGTCATCGCATCCCATCAGCATTCGGCATACTGTTTTTTAGTCGCGAAATTTGTGATTCACAGCCCCCAAATCTTTACTGACTAAGCTTCGCCCCTTGCAGGAATGCCCAGGTGGAACAACCAGGCAGTCGAAGTATGGCATTATGGCCAAGACATCTCCTGGTAGTTTCCGGAAATGTTTCCAATGTTCCAGAGCGAAAAGTTGCTAGTAATTGATTGCTGCGCATATTTTCGTTTCTAGCTCGTTCGCGGAAAGTTTAACACGACTACTGGATCTCCAAAATCCTGTGTTAATAGATTCTGGCAGCAACAAAAGCACTTTAGGGAGTTCATTTACAGCACTATGTCTACACTCAAGTCTTAAAATGTTCAGATTTTGTTATATCCTCTCAACTGCATTGAACTATGAATTGAATGATTGATCTTAAGGTCCATAAGTGGCATTCTCTCCATGCTAAGTAGTAAAATGTGTCTGCAGCTCATTCCAAAATGCACGTATTGACATTAGCATTAAACTAACAGTAACCTTTCCTATTCCAGATTTAATTGCACTTTAGGGCCCTAGAGCACTTACACTGATCTTGAGATAATTCGCCCTTGACTGATCGATGTACCAAGCTATGGTGTTTAATGCCTAATGATATCTGAGGATGCCAGTGCTATGGTCTGGGCTTAGTAGAGTGCACTATTGCTGTTATAATCAAGAATTTGCCACCTTCAAGATAGGAGGCTACTCAAGATAAATTATACAATACATTTTTGGCGTCAATACTAAATAAAATGTCAAACAACAGCATGATTCATATTGCACCACGTTTACTGACTCGCACTCCCCTCCCCTCCAAATTAGTTGCAATTTTTCTGTACCAAAAATACAAATTTTGGTATCCTGCGGTGACTAACCTGAGAAACAATGCACAGCCACCACCTTATCATCTCACTGCAATGCAATTATATCATACAATCAGACCTTTTAAAAAAAAAAATCATCCAGCATGATCACAAACATCCTAGCAATCTCTCTACTAATAGACACTGCCCGCGATTCCGACACACCGCTATTTTTCTGTTGCATCAACATTAAAGCAGCCTTTGGCTGCGTGGACCGCAAGAGGCTGTGACTGAAGCTAGCAAGCTGGAGAATGCAGCAAAACCTGCTGAATATGCTGAAAATGCTTCACTGTGGCACATGGGTGCAAGTCAAGATAGGCACAGAAACACACCTCTCTCGTAAAATCTCAACCACACGTGGTCTAAAACAAGGATGCGTCTTGGCGCCAACTTTATTTAACCACCTGACCGAACAACTACAAACATTAAGTCTCACGCTCCTAAATTAGGCGTCAAAGTAATATCAAGCTTTCTTTATACCGACGACGTGGTGCTGGTCCGTCGCACTTGGCAGTTCGGGCTGGACTGTTCCCATGAGGCACAGGATCAGACTGATTTGCATATAGCCATGTCTGAACTGGGGTGGCAGAGTGGGCTAAAGAACGGTGATGGATTAAACCCAGATCTTTTGACTGGGTGTGAGTGTTTGATTGATTCAGATGCTCCGTCCATCACCACCCCCTTTTGTACCGCTTTTGGCCACCATAAGTGTGGCAGGGTATGCTCAGACGTGAGTCCCTTGCTCACTTTGCCACTGGATTCAAGCAAGCCGGGCTGAAAACGGCTGGAATGCCAGAAACCGGTCCTCGGAAGCTTGTTTCCGGTCCAGGGATGAGACATGGCTTGGCAGTTCGGGCTGGACTGTTCCCATGAGGCACAGGGTCAGGCTGATTTGCATATAGCCATGTCTGAACTGGGGTGGCAGAGTGGGCTAAAGAACGGTGATGGATTAAACCCAGATCTTTTGACTAGGTGTGAGTGTTTGATTGATTCAGATGCTCCGTCCATCACCACCCCCTTTTGTACCGGTCAGTCGCACTCGGGCGGGGCTTCAACGGCTACTAGACAACACGGAGGCCTACTCACTTGCCAATGGCTTGACGATCAGTCTGGCAAAACAGAAACCATGGTCTACAACAATAAAACTCATATACAGGCTAGAGTTTGGGATGAGTGGAGAAGTGTGGCTCACTGGTTAGAGCAGGCGGACCCTGAAGCAGAGGTCAGACCCGGGACCAGGGTTCAATTCCCGACGCGGCAGTGTCTTGAGCTCAAATGTCCACGGACTCGATAATTCTCGCTTCGGTGCCTGACCTAATCATGGGTTCACACTCTGCAACTCTGGGCATTAAGCTTGCATAATCTCCACAACGGCCCCCCGCGGCGGGATGCCTGGCTTTCACCTTGGGGATGCCCTGTAGGGGCTATCTCACAGGGAAAAGCCAGGACGGGTTCCCAAGGCAAGCGCTTAGAGACCCCTGGGTTATAAGCGCTATATAAATCCAACATACAATACAATACAATGACACTCGGCTGGAAAGCACGAAGGAGTACAAATACCTTGTGTTATCATTGTTAAGTAAGGCAACTTCACAGGCCAGAAGGAGGCGATACAAAGGAAAAGTCTGGCTCTGGCCATAGCACTCAAAATCCTGAAGAAAAAACATGCTCCAACCACGCCACTATGGGCATACCGGCCGGGACACGCCCCCGCCCGCAAAAGGTTCCCCGGGGGATCGGGGCACCCAGCCATACGTTCGGGGTGACCGAGTGGTCTCCCTTTTCCAAACCCAATCGTGGTGCAAAAATTCAGTGCTTTATTTTCTCAATAGAATTACCACCCAGCAAGCCCGCATGACGCGTTTCACCTCTAGCCAGAGGCTTGATCATATATATATATATATATATATATATATATATATATATATATATATATATATATATATATATATATACATACACACATATTGGCAGGCTGTGAGAGGACTGCATACGAAAATGAGAAACAATAAAAAATTACCTTGAATCACAGGAAGTGGTGTTCGTGTGTCTCTTCATCGCCGTAAGGAGGTTGAGGACCACAGTGGATTTAATTATATATATTTATATATATATATATACACATTTTTTACATTTAATTAAAACATTTATTCTTTTTAATTGCATTATTTATATTCTTTTTATGTATTATTTTATTTTATTACCCTTTACACCCTAAAAACGAACCCCACCCTGCTCCCTTTAAATACCCCCTGCCCCCCATAATCATAACCCACCCTTACTCCTTAAAATACCCCAACACCCTTAAACACTAACCCATCTTAACCCTATAAATATACCCTGTGCCCCAAAACCCAAACCTAGCCGTGAACCCTATAAATACCCCTGTACCTCAAAACCCAAACCTACCCCTGAACCCTAAAAATACCCCTGCACCCCAAAACCCAAACCTAGCCATGAACCCTAAAAATACCCCTGTACCTCAAAACCCAAACGTACCCCTGAACCCTAAAAATACCCCTGCACCCCAAAACCCAAACCTAGCCCTGAACCCTAAAAATACCCCTATACCCCAAAACCCAAACCTAGCCCTGAACCCTTAAAATACCCCTGTACCCCAAAACCCAAACCTACCCCTGAACCCTAAAAATACCCCTGTACCCCAAACCTAGCCCTGAACCCTAAAAATAACCCTGTACCTCAAAACCCAAACCTACCCCTGAACCCTAAAGTACCCCTGTACCCCAAAACCCAAACCTAGCCCTGAACCCTAAAAATACCCCTGCACCCCAAAACCCAAACCTAGCCCTGAACCCTAAAAATACCCCTATACCCCAAAACCCAAACCTAGCCCTGAACCCTTAAAATACCCCTGTACCCCAAAACCCAAACCTACCCCTGAACCCTAAAATACCCCTGTACCCTCAAACCTAGCCCTGAACCCTAAAAATGACACTGTACCTCAAAACCCAAACCCACCCCTGAACCCTAAAGTACCCCTGTACCCCAAAACCCAAACCTAGCCCTGAACCCTAAAAATACCCCTGTACCCCAAATCCCAAACCTAGCCCTGAACCCTAAAAATACCCCTGTACCTCAAAACCCAAACCTACCCCTGAACCCTAAAAATACCCCTGCACCCCAAAACCCAAACCTAGCCCGGAACCCTAAAAATATCCCTATACCCCAAAACCCAAACCTAGCCATGAACCCTTAAAATACCCCTGTACCTCAAAACCCAAACCTACCCCTAAACCCTAAAAATACCCCTGTACCCCCAAACCTAGCCCTGAACCCTAAAAATAACCCTGTACCTCAAAACCCAAACCTACCCCTGAACCCTAAAGTACCCCTGTACCCCAAACCTACCCCTGAACCCTAAAGTACCCCTGTACCCCAAAACCCAAACCTAGCCCTGAACCCTAAAAATACCCCTGTACCCCAAAACCCAAACCTACCCCTGAACCCTAAAAATACCCCATACCCCAAAACCCAAACCTAGCCCTGAACCCCAAAAATACCCCTGTACCCCAAAACCCATACCTAACCCTAAAACTACCCCTGTACCCCATAACCCAAAACTATATCTGAACCCTTAGAATACCCAAACACCCCAAAACATATACCTCAGTACCCCAAAACATATACCCCTATACCCATACTTACCTTATCCAAACATAAAAAAACATGCTTTTACCATTCATGCATTTACAACAAATTGTGTTGTAAAAGTATGCGTGGTAAAAGCATATAAAATGTAATTCCATGTGTTATAATGGCATTGGAGAAGTGTGGCTCACTAGTTAGAGTAGGCAGACCCTGATGCAGAGGTCAGACCCAGGACCAGGGTTCAATTCCCGATGCGGCAGGGTCTTGAGCTCAAAAATGTCCACGGACTCGATAATTCTCGCCTCGGTGCCTACTCAAATCATGGGTTCACACTCTGCAACTCTGGGCAATAGCTTGCTTAATCTCCACTACGGCCCACCGTGATGGGATGCCTGGTCTTCACTTTGGGGATGCCCAGTAGGGGTTATCTCGCAGGGAAAGCCAGGACGGGTTCCCAAAGCAAGCGCTAAGAGATCTGTCGGTGATTTGGCGCTATATAAATCGAAAATATTATAACATAACATTGCGGAGTCATGGTACTTTCGTAAGGAAAGTATGCGGAGTGATGGTATGCGGAAAGAAAGTTGCGGAATAATGGGTGTTTACCCTCCCCCTGTAAGTACATTGGTGGCACGGCGGGAACACATCTCCAGCAACATACTCATATTTTTTCACCACTCATTTGAAAAATGCACCGGTCTCTCTCATTGATGGCCAGCACCGAAATACACTTTTAGACACACCTCCCGCCACAAGTTCTAGAATTGCGAACTTTAGAGCTGGGGAGCTACGTTCGAATCTCAGCATCAGCTCAACATCCTGTGATTCCAGGCAAATCGCTTTGCCTCCCAGTGCCTACCACAAATAAATGTGTTCTTCTGTAATGTAAATTGTGCTCATGCCATGTTGTCGAGTTTGCGCTATGCAATATTGCAAGGAAAAATAAAGTAGGGAAACTCGAGTTCACACACTACTGAACGCGCACTCCTAAGTACATCAGCAGTGCACTGTGAATCGGAGCGTTTCACAGGCCTGTCACAGATAAGAAATGCTATCAAAACGAAATCCTACAAAACAATATACTACTGGCCGGCAGCAATTCATACCCGGACAACGTCGGGACGGGCTGCTAGTGGTTAAGTAAAATAATAATAAAGTTGCGTTATTATCATTTCTTTTTCATTTTGAATTGCTCAGTGGGGCGACGCTCCTTCGTCTTAGCGGAGGAGCTGCCTCTGGAAGTTGTCCAGGAGTTTGACCCCCTACTCCTTAGAGATAATGAGAACAGGCAGTGTAAGCAAAACCTTGTTAACAAATGTCCACCTTTGGTTTGAGTACACAGGTCAGACAGTCTTTGTGTAAGGCGTCCTGCTTGAGTAGAACCAAAAGTATTAGAGGGATTGTAAGTGACCCGGAGCACAACCCTCACTAGACCTCCATAAGAACTCTCCTCGGCTGCATGTTGGTGGTGCTCATGAAGAGCGAAAGACGTGTCTGGGGCTAAGATAATGAAAGATTTGAAAAAAGAAATAGGTATCATGCTAAGAAATTACAATATTGTAAGAAATGAATAGTTGTCAAGCTTTGCCTCACTGGGTGGACTGCAACGTTCCAAAAGATGGACCACATTGACCAGAATGCACTTGAAACTCATAGATGGACGCTATTAGAGAGGGCCAGTCCTCTTGTGAGTGCTACCGAAAGGAGGTTTGGATGTATATGTCGCATTTAGGCAGCCTGGTCATTTTTTTCCACAGAACTGTTAGTTAACAGGTTTGCATTGGTTCTGTTTAAGGGAGGATTGTAGTTTCAGTGTGTGCACATCCCAATGGTTGTCAGTGGTGCCAATGTTTTTTTTCGTAAAACAAGTTCTGAAATTTCAACCTTCACAAACGGTGTGAAGTATCTTGTTTTACCTTCATGTTTGCCTTGTTTAGGGTTCTTTGTCGCACAAGGACATCATTTTCATAACTGTGCGACGCCGTTTCATTTCCATTGAACTGTGAGCACTTTTTTGAATTGTGAGTGTATCTTTAGCGGAGCATTTCTATGCACAATGGCATTGCAACAGAGAATAACACAGTCCTATTTCTGTCAGGTGTATCTTATGCAGAACCAGTTTGATAATCAAACATAAGGGTGTACGCAACATTAATTGTCAAAAAAGTGACACTTCTCACAACCTTCTCCTAATTGGTAAGATGTTTATCGGCCTTCACAAAAGTTTACAAAAGGAGAAATTGTGCAACCGCGCTCTTTCCTACTGTAGATATGAGGTCTGATATACGGTGAGATAACGTTGAGATAGTACACGTTTTGAGTGATTGTTTCTGTTGTACTGTGTGTCTGAGGCAGGTAGAGTGGTCCTACCGTGGTGACGAATATGTATGAGTGTGGTTCAAAGTTGGTGTGAAGATTTGGTATCTTGTGATGGTACAGTTCTCATTGTGTTGCATGAAAGTCCCTCCCCTGGACCACAGCCTCTTCATTATCTCTCTTGGCCAGGTTTCTATCCTTCTACAACACAATTTGTTCTTTTTTGCTTAAGCACTCCAAGAGAGTGCATGTGTTTTCCAGTTTTCTCTATCGTGTGCTTTTTCTTTCCCCTCTTCAGCCCTGAGCTCTGTTTTGCTGTCTCCCTCATGCTTTAAGGTCTCTCTAGCATTATTCTCTCACCCGTCAAACTCCCCCTTTCACCCACTTTCATACTACTTTCTCTCTTTGTTTTTTCACTTTGCTCAACTTTATTTGTTCTTTTCCATCTCCCCTGCCAACTTCCTGTTGTTGTTCCCTCAACCTGATTCTCTATTGGCCTCAAGCCCACAATCTTTTTTGCAATTGTTTTTATTTAGTTTGGGAGGACCAGAGAGTAAATTGTTACTGTCCACATCCAATCTTTAAAAAAGTACTTTTTTACTGCCAATTTTTCCATTTATTTTATTTATCAACATCTTAAATGCATAATGATACATGCACAGGCCAACAAAATGACCCAGAAGTCACCCCATTGTTTACTTTTTGTTTTATTTACTTCTGGTCAAGCTGCACAGCATCTTTCCGATGTTGTACGGCAGTGAAAAATAAGCATTGGCAAGAGGAATATGTCCCAAAGACACGACCTATTGACTTTGCCAGTGTTTATTTTTACTTGTTCCAACTGGACTTCCATTTCAAACCTAAGGTTTTGAGAAGCTGGACAAAAGGAATCCTACCACTATGGAAATAGACCTTCCGGGGTATTTTTTGTGTTTATGGACTTCTAATACCTGGAATGATACGATTTTAATATGGGTAACAGGGTTAGTTCTCTTCAAGCATTACACATTGACTCAGTGGACATTAAACAAATCCACAGCTACTGTCCCTTTTTTTGGTCTCACCTCGCGTTGCAGTGTACATGCGCTGCTCGCTCTGGGAGGGCTATTGTGATCGAGGAGATATCAGAAGGGGACTTGAAGCCCCGCCCCTCATTTTCATTGGGTGGAGTCATCGTTTATGTAAAACGGTGGCCTCTGATTGAAAGTGAGGCTTTTTTGTTTCCGCCTTGTTTCCTTTTTGTCCGGCCCATCCAGACTGGATTGTCTGCTTGCCGGCTGTCGTGACTCAATTTCTTAACTGAAGGAGGCTTGTAGTAACAGATCATGTTTCCACGTGCATCAAGGTTCAGGCAGAGTTCACAAAGCTCATGCAAGTCTTCACTCTAGCAATTGCAGAGTGCAACATAGGCATGAATGCACAGAAACCTACCCCTGGGCACGGTAATCGCAGGTAAACTGCCTAGGGAGCAGCACACGTTACCCTCCCTGCCGCTCAGTATGCACGCTTTCACTTTAGCAATGGCAGAGTGCAACAAACTTTAGCAAGCCGCGGTGTGTTCCTTGGAGTTCTTTCTCCCCCGCTTCACATTAAGCGCCCCCCTCTGTGCTTTTTTGCACGCCACAGCATGCTCCTTGAAGCTCTTTCGCTTCCGGAGCCTCCCCATATGTGGGCTATGACTTTAAAAATGGCAGAGTGCAACAAAGGCGGGACGGCGTAGAACCCTACCCCATGGCACGGTCATTGCAGGTAAAATGCCTCAGGAGCAGTACATGTTTATCTCCCCTCCACTCAGTATGCACGCTTTCACTTTAGCAATGGCAAAGAGCAACAAACTTTAGCAGGCCATGGCGTGCTCTTGGAAGTTCTTTTTCTCCCCCCGCTTCGCATTAAGAGCCCCCCTCTATGTATTTCTTTTACACGCCGGGGCATGCATCTTGAAGTAAATTTACTTACCCCCTCCGCTTTGCATTAGGAGCCCTCCCTCCTCCAGTCGGTATGCAAGCCTTCACTCTAGCAATGGCAAAGTGCAGCAAAGGCAGGAAGGCACATAAACCTATCCCTGGGCATGGATCAATTAATCAAGAGCGCACTTGAGGCTCTCAAGGGGCTAGGGGGTGGGGGGTGCTTCCACTGCTCAAATGGCCAGGTCTTGAGTAGCCTCCTGCAGGTTAGTAGGTCTTGTGTCTGTCGTAGGAGGATGGAGAGGGTGTTCCAGGTCTTGGCGGCGAGGTAGGAGAAGGATCTGCCGCCGGAGGTCGCTCTTCGGATGCGGGGGATGGTAGCAAGGGCGCGGTCAGCGGAGCAGAGCTGGTGGTTCGGGGTGTAGAAGGTGAGTCGTCTGTTGTAGTATGCTGGTCCGGTGTCGTGGAGTGCCTTGTGTGCATGGGTGAGGAGCTTGAAGATGATCCTCTTGTTGACGTGCAGCCAGTGCAGGTCTCTCAGGTGGGTGTTATGGGGCTGTGTCGGGGGATGTCGATGATCAGGCGGGCAGAGGTGTTCTGTATGGGTTGTAGTCATTTCATCAGTTTGGCCGGGACTTCGCATAGAGGGCGTTTCCGTAGACCAGCCTACTGCTGACCACAGTCCTTAGGGGCGATCCCGCTGGTGCGTGAGTGGTGTGCGACCCCACCCTCTTTTGAAATGTTTAAAGCTCCCTCGAGCTGTCGGGCTGACGAGCCTGGGACCCCGCATCTGCGCGCCTGAGTGGTACTAGACCTGGTAATATTTGGCAGCCACCAGCAACCCCAGAAGATAAGAAGATGGCCTATTCCCTGCTGATGAGGGGTAAATACCCCGAAACACGTGTCCAGGGATGGCGAAGAAGGATACATCGCGGAATACTAAACTACACTGACCACAGTCCTTAGGGGCGATCCCGCTGGTGCGTGAGTGGTGTGCGACCCCACCCCCTTTTGAAATGTTTAAAGCACCCTCGAGCTGTCGGGCTGACGAGCCTGGGACCCCGCACCTGCGCGCCTGAGTGGTACTAGACCTGGTAATATTTGGCAGCCACCAGCAACCCCAGAAGATAAGAAGATGGCCTATTCCCTGCTGATGAGGGGTAAATACCCCGAAACACGTGTCCAGGGATGGCGAAGAAGGATACATCGCGGAATACTAAACTACACTGACCACAGTCCTTAGGGGCGATCCCGCTGGTGCGTGAGTGGTGTGCGACCCCACCCCCTTTTGTACTGCTGACGAGGGCCTGGGTGACCGATCTTCTTGTGCCGGTGGGGATCCACTTGTAGATCTTGCAGAGTATGCAGAGGGTGTTGAAGCAGGAGGATGAGACAGCGTTGACTTGCTTGGTCATGGAGAGTGTTGAGTCGAGGATGAACCCCAGGTTGCTTGCGTGGTCGGTGGGTGCCGGTATTGGTCCCAGGACGGTCAGCCACCAGGAGTCGTCCCAGCCTGAGGGGGTGGAGCTGAGGATGAGAACCTTCGTCTTGTCTGAGTTTAGCTTCAGGCGGCTGTTCTTCATCCATTTAGCAACAGATTTCATTCCTTCGTGGAGGTTGGTTTCGGCGGTGAGAGGGTCCTTGGTGAGGGAGAGGATCAGCTGTGTGTCGTGGGCGTAGGAGATGATGTTGAGGTCGTGCAGTCTGGCGACTTGGGCGAGCGGGGCCATGTGGATGTTGAACAACGCAGGTCTGAGGGATGATACTTATGCCACAGATGATCTTGGAGGCTTCGGAACAGAAAGGGGGAGGCGGACGCTCTGGGTTCTGTCTGAGAGGAAGGAGGTGGTCCATTCCAGAGCCTTGTCTCGGATCCCTGCGTTGTGGAGGCGTGTACATAGGGTGCGGTAGAAGACCGTGTCGAAGGCAACTGATAGGTCCAGGAGGATGAGGGCTGCGGTTTTGCCGTTGTCCTGCAGGGCCCTGATGTCATCGGTGGCGGTGATGAGGGCAGTCCAGTGCTGTGGTTGCTGCGGAACCCAGACTGGGACGGGTCCAGGATGTTGTTCTCCTCGTTGTAGTGGGTCAGCTGTTTGTTGACAGTTTTCTTCATGACATTCACCAGGAACCGGAGCAGTGAGATGGGCCAGAAGTTCTTGAGGTCTCTTGGATCTGTCTTGGGTTTCTTGAGCAAGGCGTTGAGCTCGGCGTGCTTCGAGCTCTCCGGGAAGGTCGCGATCTCGAAGGAGATGTTGATGGCCTTGCGGAGATGTGGTGCAATGGTGGTGCTGGCTTTGTTGAAGATGTGGTGTGGGCTGAAGTGGATGGTGTTCATGATTTTGATGGTGTTGTCGTTGTTGATGTTAGTCCAGGTGAGCAGGGGGTGGCTGTGGGTGGTTGCCGTGGGGTCTGAGGTGTCGTTGGCTGTCAGCGTGTCGAAGCTGTTGTGGATGTTTGCGATCTTGCGATGGAAGGAGGTGGCAAGGGAGTTGCACAGATCTTGCAATGGTTGGATGTCGTTGGTGTTGGAGCTGGGGTTGGAGAGTTCCTTCACGATGTTGAAGAGCTCTTTGCTGTTTTGTTCGTTGTTGTTGAGGAGGTCCTTGAAGGAGGTCCTTTTGGCGGATCTGATGAGGTGATCGTGTTGGCGCATGGCGTTCTTGTGGGCTGCGTGGCACTCCGGTGTTCGTTCGCGGTGCCATTTCTTCTCTATTTTTCGGAAGGTTTGTTTGGAGGTCTCGAGGTCTGCGGAGAACCAGCTTTGTTTCTTGTTAGTATGTCTATTGGAGGGTTTCTTGATCGGGCGAGAGTGTTGGCGCAGTCGTTGATCCAATGCCTGAGGTTGCTGCATGCGGCTTCGTGGTCGGCGGGGCGGTGGGTGGGCTCAGACGCGGGCGGTATTTAGCTGGTCTTTGCTGATTTTGCTCCAGCTGTGGCGGGGGATCTGTTGGGTGCATTGGTGTGTGGTGGTTTTCCGGAAGGTGAAGTGGATGCAGCAATGGTCGGTCCAGTGGAGTTTGGTGGTGTGGGTGAAGGAGACATGGGAGTTTGCGGAGAAGATAGGCTCAAGCGTGTGGCCGGCAGAGTGGGTGGGCGTTGTGACGAGCTGGCGAGGTTGTCGATCAGGGTGGTGGAGTTGGTGTTGTTGTTGTTCTCGAGGTGGAAGTTCAGGTTTCCAAGGAGGATGTAGTCTGTGGAGGCCAGGGCGTGCGTGCTGATCGTGTCGCTGAACTGAGGCCGGAGTCCTGGGGGTCTGTAGACCAGAGTTCCTCTGAGGGTGGTATGGGATGGTATGGATCAGGAAGTGCAGGTGTTTGGCAGTGCTGCGGGTGCTGTTGGAGTTGGTCGAGACCTTGAGGGTGGACTTGTGGATGATGGCGATTCCACCTCGAACTCCGTTGGTGCGGACTCTGCAGGTGATCTTGTAGCCGTCCGGGATGGCTATGGCGATGTTGGGTGCCAAGGATTCGTTCATCCAGGTCTCTGTCAGGACGGCGACGTCCGGTGAGGATGTGTTGAGCAGGTCCCAGAGTTCAAAGGCGTGTTTGCTTGCGGAGCAGGTGTTCAGTAGTATGCATCTGAGGTGGTTGCGTCCTGTCCTGGTGGGTGGGTTGGCGGCTCGGATACTGGTAAAGCTGCAGCTCCGGCAGCAGAAGGGTCCTTTTGTGCGCTTCGGGTGGCCAAGAAGCATGTGTGTGATCGTCCGGTGATGAGTGCGTGGAGGGTGCTGGTATCGTCGCGTAGTCGGGCGTCATGACGTTCGCGGGAGCTAGAGGGTCTGGTGCTGGGCATGGTCCAGGCGCGGACGGGCACAGACGGGCTTGCCTTAGGTGCGCCTTCAGAGCGCCAGCGGCGCGGCTGCGCATCGGCCGCCATATAAAGGGAGGTGGGAGGGAGGATGAGCTGGGAGGCGGGAGTGGGGCGGCGAATGGGCGATTAGGGGGCAGGGCCGCAGGGGATGCAGCGGCGGGAAAAAAACAAAAGGGAGAGGGGGCGGCGGATACAGAAGGAAAAAGAAGGCACAATCAGGGAAATGAGGGTGAAATGAACAATACGTACAACAAGGAAAATGCAGTGAAACAAATCAGAAAAATGCAGGCAGAAGCACAATCACTGCAAGAGGGGGCAGAGCATGCGCGAGGGCTCGAAGCTAAGCAGCGGCAGCAGTGGGCTCAGGGGCAGCGACACAGAGGTGGTGCTGTGTGGTGGGGGGAGCGACATGCCTGATAACACGGTCAATGGTTGGTCTTTTCACCACGCAGATGCTGCAATACAAGGGAAGGTGGGACGGAGGAGCAGCTGGGAGGCGGGAGAGGGGCAGCAAATAGGCCGTTAGCGGGCGGGGCCGCAGGGGACGAAGCAGTGGGAACAAGCATTTACAATGCAATGGTTTCGCATTTGGAAAAGTTAGAGCTTTTGTTATTGCTTTTGACAAATTGTCTTATATATCTTCTTATAGAAATCTATTGATTAAAAGGCATGTAATTGATAATGACAATAACTTAATGTTTTTAATTGTGAAGAGTTGTAGTAGGGTTGTTAGTACAGAGTTAGTATTATAGGTATTTGATGGTAGAGTATTAGAGAGTGAGTATTATAGATTGAGTCGTACAGTAGTAGGGAGTGCTGTTGATGAGAGTAGTTGAGTGAGTATTATAGAGTTATTATAGTTGTAGAGAGTAGATAGTGTTTTGTATAGTGTGTCAAGAGTATGATAAAGCGAGTATTAGAGTAAGTATTAGTGAGTAATAGTGATTAGTTTTGGCTATTGTTAGAGAGTGCATGTAGTAGAGGAGTAGAGAGTGTGTAAGAGTATTATATTTAGATATACAGTACTAAAGTTATTAATAGAGAGTGATTATTAGTGATGTGTACAGTAGTATAGTTAATATGTATTTTTGTAAATAGTGTAGTGTGAGTACAAAGTAGGTGAGTGAGTAGGCAAATTTAGTGAGTTATAGAGTAGTAGAGAGTTTTAGAGAGTGAGTATTAAAGTGCAAGTATTAAAGTTTGAGTAGTTAGTGTATATCAAAGAGTGAGTAGTAAATAGTGAGTAGTGGAGTGTTAAGTGTAGTGAGTAGTATAGAGTATTAGTGATTATACACACAGAGCCACACACACACACAGCCACACACACACACACACACACAGTCACACACACACACACACAGAGTCACACACACAGAGTCACACACACACAGTCACACACACACACACACACACAGTCACACACATAGTCATACACACACACACACAGAGCCACGCACACACACAGAGCCACACACACACACACAGCGCCACACACACACACTCAGAGCCACACACACACAGAGCCACACACACACACACACACAGAGCCACACACACACACACAGAGCCACACACACACAGAGACACACACAGAGCCCCACACACACACACATAGTCACACACACACACACAGTCACACACACACACAGAAACACACACACACACACAGACACACACACACACAGAGCCACACACACACACAGAGCCACACACACACACACACAGAGCCACAGACACACACACAGAAACACGCACACACACACAGCCACACACACACACACACACAGCCACACACACACACACAGAGCCACACACACACACACACACAGAGCCACACACACACACACAGAGCCACACACACACACACACACACAGAGCCACACACACAGAGCCACACACACACACACACAGAGCCACACACACACACAGACACACACAGAGCCCCCCCACACACACAGAGTCACATACACACACACAGAGCCACATATACACACACAGAGCCACACCCACACACAGAGCCACACACACACACACAGAGCCACACACACACACACACACAGAGCCCCCCCCACACACACACACACAGCCCCCCCCACACACACAGAGCCCTTTCCGCGAGGGGAGAACCAAAGGCCCTGGGACTGCTGTGGAGAAGACGGGGCACGGGAGCGAGAAAGCTCCGAGGCCAAGGAGGGCATGGGCCCTGTAACTGTCCCGAGGTCTGGGAGATCCCTGTATGCCTTGCCCACACCGTTCGGTGGAGTGGGGGCAATCGGTTGCAGAGGGGGCGGGCGCCTCCCCTCGCTGGAATGGAGCATCAGCTCACCGCCCCCAGCGGAGCCAATTTGGCCTTCTGGGAAGTTGGTCGGACGGCGAGGGGCCCCACTAGATTACAAAAACAACAAGTGATGGACTGAATGTGGATCAATGTCACACACTCCCCCAGTCAAAAGATCTGGGCCCAAATCCATCGTCATACATCTGCAGACATACTCCTCTCCAAGACTCCCTCTTCCTCGTACCTCCTCCTTTCCCAGGCTCTGCCCCTCTCATGTCCCTCCCAGTCTCCTCTTCCCTTCTGCCACTACGACGCACCCCCTCCTTCCCAGGGCACCTTTTAAATTATGCCAGGGCCCTTCTCTTCTCTCTAAAGCCCTGGCCCATCCCCCTAGTCAAGCCTAGTGGATCTGCTCCCATACATCGACATATACGCTGGACAACGGGTTAAAGGGAAATGTTGCGGCAAGGAGACATATATGTGTTGCGTGGGGTTTGATGGCTGCTTTGAAGAGGGAGAAAAGGAAAACAAATTATGTTAACATCTTTGGCAAACAAAGAGTTGGCATTCATTTCCTGGGACTTCCAGGTTCGCTAGGCAATCCCTTTCCTCACCGTAATGTTTGAGCACCCCTCGAGTCCCCTTGCCCTGTACCCCACCCCAGCTCTCTCCCTTCCTCCCCAACTCCCAGCCCCCTGCTATCCCCTCCCTGTCATGGCGGCGCTCACTGACAATAGCCCGGCACCCGCCTCCCACCGCTTGGTGTGCATGTGCAGCTCTGGGTCGAGGGAGAGGAGGCCTTGCGGTGTCAGCCGAGGGTAAACAAATATTATTATTAATAAACAGTGGCCGCCGGCTGGCAGTAGCGCAGGGGTAGCCAGGGACTGAGCCCGCCAACGGCCCGTCCTCTCTTGGTGCGCAGCGCACCATCCTAGCCAAAGGCTGCAGACAAGATGGTGGCGGCGGGATAGGCAGAAGGGAACTGAGGAGAGAGTAGGAAGGGGACCGGTGCCAGGCCAGGAAGGGTCTGAGAGAAGAGAACAGGCCGAGCCAAAAGAAATATGAAATGAAATGAAAATGTGTTAGAAGCATACAGTGCAAAGCTAAACATTTAGAAAACAGGGCATGTAGAGACGACAGCAACGAGACACGCAAAGACGTAAAACAAACAGGAAGACGACATGAGACCGGGTACATGTACAAACAGGGAGACGACATGAGACGGGGTACACGTACAAACAGGAAGACGACATGAGACGGGGTACACGTACAAACAGGGAGACGACATGAGACGGGGTAAACGTACAAAGGGAAAAGAAAATTATAAACAAAATGCTGCTTACCTGATCGCAAATAGAAACAACTTCCTGGCAACTTAAATCTCGCAGCCCACTCCGGCAAAAGACACTTCGAAAAAGACCAAAACATCACGGGGTAAAAAAATAAATAAATAAAAAATCCGCCCACCGCCGCATGACGTTTAAAAGGGGCGGAGAGGGAAAAAATGTACGGAATGTCCACGAATCGCCTCGGACAATGACGGACATGTCTCTCTTCCAATGGCTAGCCTCCATTTATGGAGCTAGCCAATGGAAGAGAGAGGCGGGACAAAGCCACATACTGCTTCTCAAAAGATTTCGCCTGCGCGAAAGCTGCTGCGCAGCGGACGCCAGGCGAAACCTAAAAAGGAAGGGGAGAGCGGGCGGGGATACAGAAAGAAAAAGGCCACAATCAGGGAAATGAGGGTGATATGAACAATACGTACAACAAGGACAATGCAGGGAAACAAATCAGAAAAATGCAGGCAGAAGCACAATCACTGCAAGAGGGTGCAAAGGGTACGTGAGGGCTCGAACCTAAGCAGTGGCAGCAGCGGGCTCAGAGGCAGCGACACAGAAGTGGTGCTGTGCAGCGTGGGGAGCGACCTGCCTGATAACAGGGTCAAAGGTTACATGGAGAACACAGTTAATTTGCCTCGAGAGAGGGGGCAGTACACGTTCCCAAAGCCTTAACACAAATATCTGTATCTGCACACTCAGAGCCCTAGACTTTCAAAGCTAGCACAGCGCTGGGCTGACTATTGTTTGGTTCTTTATTGCACAGTAACAACAGCTAACTACCCTTAATCCTCACATCCTTGAAGTTCTGCAATATCCTGTACTTGCCAAATTGTTTGGACTGTTTTTTTGTGCATTTTACAGGGGTGTGTGGCTGTTAGTATTTTACGCCCATATTAATGAGTAATTTATCCTTTTTTCACGTTATACGTGTTTTCCAGTCCTTATATCGCTATAAGAGTGTATTCATCTTTTTTGCATGGTCTATAGCTAGTTTATATCGCCACATTTATGGGTGTTTACACCTGACCCTGCAAGTCATTGTGGCGCATCGGTCTTTATTTCGGTGTGGGTTTCCTCTAAGCGAAAAAAATGGAGTATTTTGAAATAGGTGCCTCCATGGTGCGAGTCAAAACTTGAATTCTTTGTGCAGAAAGGACTCCAATCCTCTGGGCATCTGTTGAGTCCGAATTCATGGACAAGCACGCTATTCAAACAGATACCTACCTGCCCTCTCTGATCAGAACTCAGGGTTTGTACTGCTTCCAGCACTCGGTTTGCTTTTCCAAGTGTGTTACATGTGTGCATTACACAGGCAGGTATGTTTGATTTTTTTACAACTGCACACGAGGCAAGTGTCTTATTAAGTTTCAATCGGTGTCAAAGAGAAAAGTGGAGGGGTTCGATCTATTTCTCTTCTTCCCAAACTGGAGTCTATAAGCAGGTTTACTTGGGCCACTCTGCAGTCATTTGTACAAGAAAGGATTCAGCTCAAGTGATCGCTAGTAATAAAATTCTCCCATCTACAAGTGATAGTCATTTTACAGCACAGTGAAGGCTTTGGGAGATAATTTACATTGTATTGATGCGCTCCATGAGAGTGCCGGCTCTAGCAAGTCATCTCCCCCCTCCCCAGTCCTTACTTGCACCTGGACTTTTACAAGACTTTAAGTCATTGGCATTGAAAATGGCAATGCCTTTTATTTATATTTTAAAAACCAAAACATAAATAAAAGGCATTGCCATTTACAATGCCAATAGCTCAAACTCGTATAAGTGCGAGACCTATTGCATTGCAAATGCTTGTTTATATTTCTGTGAAGATCTATTATGAGATCCCTACTGCCAATCGTCTTGTGGACATGCTGGCACATGATGGAGAAAGTACCCCCAGCCAGCAATCTTTATGCACCATCTGTGCACTTGATATATTTCCTTCAAAAGGAACCGCAAGATCAAAGGACAATTCTAGGAATCTGGCTGCAAATACATGGAAGGCAGATTGAAGCAAAGATCCGGGCTTTGTGAATGGAGGGTCTCCCATCTGTGTGTGGTGATTCCATTAGCAAGTGCCCCTATGCTTTCTAACCCCGCCACCATTTTAAATAAACCAAACATGAGTTTCTCCTTTCAGGTATTAAGCTCCATGTGTTGATATCTGTACTATAAATAGTTGCACACTGGTTAGTCTGGTGTGGAGCCGCCATAGGACCAACATTAGCGTTTCTATGAGTGAGAGAATGAAAACAAAAGTTTCAGTTCCAAAATATGGAATTAAGAACCAGAATGATCCATACCCCAAATAATGAAATATATGTATTATAAAGCAGAAGGAGTACATTCATCCCACCCCCTTCTTTCTTATATAGGCATTTATTAACAGCATCCAAGGCCAACAGAGTGTGGTACAAAAAGCATAAAGAGCCGATGAATTGTTTCGCTTGTTGCAGATATTGGGCGCACTTGCAACCAGTGTGGAACTTTGCAACTGATCTGTGTACCAAAAGGCAGGTTCACAAAATTCCAAATCGCATTAGATCACAAATTGTGGCTTACTCTGACCACCATCACAGGGATGGTGGCATGCAAGGGTCAGCAGACCACCAGGTCGTTGAATGTGTTTATATAAAAAAAAGTTTTTTAAAAGCAGCCTGTTTTCCTTAAACACACCTGGGAAGGGTTTTTCAAAACAATTTCCCTATGTTTTAAGTTTAATTAGGAGTTGGCAGTGCCTCTCTAGCTATTGTCCATTCTCCCTAAACATTTTTCAAGATTCACTCTGGAGAAAGGGGTCCAGAGGGGGTCCCTGCCCTGTAGTGATTTGGTTCCCACTCTAACTTGTGGCTCAGTAACTTTTCAATGGTTTGCAACAGATATGCCTTTGGAAACCAAACATACATTCCATCGGACGCCGCAAACGTCCCTTCCATATATCAAATCTGTGTACATTCTCAATCTCATTTTAAGAGTCGGTAGAACTTTACTGAACTCTAAAACTGGGTTAAACCATTTTTACGGTTGCAAACTTCAATTTAGAGTGTTGTGACTGAAAAAATGGTTGATGTGTCTAGCCCTCACCACCATGTTGCCTCCCACGTTCCTCTTGAAAACTTCCAAAGAGTGCAAGGCCTCAGTCTTTTCTGTAAGTTCTTCTACAAGGTATATGGGAGCATGATTGGCAACGGCTGTAGGGAATGCTGTAACTTTACATATTAGTGGATGATTATTGATAAATATGCATATTTCAGAAAATAAATGGGGCAACGTCAGTCTATCCAGATGGTGACACACACGATTTGTGCATCTTACTGAAAGTGTATGTCACCTCTGCTATGGTTCTTAAAAAACTTCATATTTCTATGCCTGGGAGCTGTGGACCTTTGTCTCATATTAGTTTATAAATTATTTGTATTTTGATCTGCATTTCAAATCACTGGAACATTTCCTAGTGAAATCAAAGCCTGAAGCCTGCCCTTGTACATGCCACTTTTATGGAAAGACAGGAGGTTAGCATTATGCATAACCATCTAATCACCATTTCCGAATAAAAGTTTATGCCTCCTAGTCTTTAATAAAATTATGATTCTCCATTCAGTAAACCTCTGAGAATCGACATTCTCTGCCACTTTATGATGTAATGAATAGAAGTGGACAAGCCACTGAAGGTACAAGCCAGATGCCGGCCTTGCTCAGCTCGAGGATCTCGAGCAAAAGATGTGCCGTCATCATTTATTTTCACCCTTTAACTTAGCACGCATTCCTCAGCCTCACTTTGCCTGGATTCTAAAACATTTGCTTTGGTTTTGGAAAAAGAGAGCCATCCTGTGACAACTAATTTCACTCGTTTAACCCCTTCACTGCGGCGGCTATTCCACCGCAGTGCTAAGGGGGCGGGGCGGCCGCGCGGCGGCCGCATGCTGGTGACGGAACCGCTCCGTCACCAGCGTCGGTTGACCTGTGCTTGTGACGGAGCGGTTCCGTCATGGCCTGCCCCGCTCAATAGAACGTCAGCGCAGGCGCGAAATTCGCGCCGCGCAGGCGCGCCGAGCGGGCCATGACGGAACCGCTCCGTCATCAGCACAGGTCACCCATAGCTGATGACGGAGCGGTTCCGTCATCAGCACTCAACGGGTTAAAATGCTTCAGCTGAGTCTCCTGTGCTGTGAAAAAGTTTTGTGTAAGGGTGCCTGGCCTCCTTAAAGAAATGCAAATGCACCCAATTAGTTAATCTGCAAGTGTAAAGGGTGCTTCGGACCCAGTAAATCACTCCAAGTTTTGTGATGACAAAGAGTTGTTTTTTTGAGTGTTAGTGCAAAGAGTTAACAACTGGGCTGTGAAGTGTTTGCTTTTAATCATAACTGTACTTACACAGCCCTTAGTACCCCTAAGGAGGATTTGAAGAACAGTTATTTAGAAAAAAATTGCATTACATAAGCTGTGGTGTTCCTGAAATCTACATTTTGGAAGAACCATTTTATTGTAAAACTATTTATACATTTTGAATCAGTCTATATTTTACTGTGTGTAATACAATGCAAGTATAAAATAATAACTTACATACGCACAGTGCTTTTTTTTCACAGGCTGTGACCTTGTAGCACTAAAAATACACTATTCTCCACTGCACCAACCAAGATTTAATTCTTTGTCTCTCTGGTTACACACAGATCACTGCAGTACATTAACTAACAGACGTGTCATCATGTACTACAGTGCATTTCCCACTGAGTAACAACATTTCACATTTATTTTTCATTTACGCTGACCATTATTTTATATGTAGGTACCTGATGGTGAATGGCCTAAAAAACATACAAAATATTTTGGGGCTCGTTTATGAGAGGCTTGTGCCACCAGAGCACCAGTTTATTTTTATGCTCTGGTGGTGCAAGCGTCTCAACCATACCTATGAGGTGGCGCATAGTTGCCCTGCATGGCTTTGCATGTCTGTAGGATAGTAGGGTCTGCTTCCTATGGTTACCCCCACTTTTTGTTGTGATTCTCTGGTTTTTCGACTTTAGTCTGGCTGTGGCCCTGCTAATCAGGCCCACGGCCCAGCTGTTCTCTCTCTAAATTGATACCATGTAATTTAGGTACATACCAGATTGGTTACTGGGTCACCCTTGTGAGCCCCTGTATAGTGTACCCAGGTCATAGGTGCACCCTAGGCCTACCAGGGCTGCAGCATGTATTGTGCCACCCCTGGCTTGCCTTCCAAACTGACACCACAGGTCTGTTCACACAACCTGGGTAAGGTGGTGTAATCACCCCTTACAGAGATATAGTATCCCTATATCTATATATACATATAGACACATATACACCTATAAGTCACTCCTATGGCAGACCTTAACAATCCTGGAGGCAGAGTGCTTGGTGTTATGTGAGAGGGTGCCCTAGCGTGAGCTGAGCCCCTCTGCAGCTTTCGGAACCATCTCCTTATAGCTGTTCTATGATATAGTCATACCATATACTCTTAAGTGCATTATAATCCTCGCAGTTAATGCTAACTTTGGTTTGGCTTTATCAAAACATGTCGTGTAAGGTGTCAAACACTTTGGAATACTACCCCACCCCGCCAGTTCTGGCAGCAGGTATAGCAATCCACCCTTCTAGAGGGAGAAAACATGTAGTTACTGGTTTATCCGGTTAAAGTTAAACAGAGCCTCCGCATCACAAAATGGATACTGCTGCCACAGGCACAAGTCTGCCCTCCTGCTGTTGGATGAAACTCCGGCAGGGGAGGCTTGGACAATAGGTTTCCTGTCCAGGGAGGTGCTGGCACCTCCCCAGACAGGGTTTTGTGTATTGGGGCAGGGAGCGCTGCATTCAGTGAATGCTTTCCAGACACTGCCTGGGGCACACAAGGTGCTCCATGCATTTACCAATTCAAACCGGTTGCTGGGGCACTCTGCCCCAGCTCTGGCATGAAACTGGACAAAGGGAAAGGGGTGTAACCACCCCCTTCCCAGGTCCACCCATAGGAGGGACCTGAAAGGTAGTCCAGCCCCTAAAGTATAGGAACCCAGTCCCTAGGACTTTAGATTACCTTGGACGAAACTCTGAAACATAAATCCTGGACATTTGACATTCCATTTCGACGGGAAGACGGAAGACATCTCCCTTGTGGTCAAAGAGTTACCACCCTGTTCAAACAGACAGCATTTTTGCCGGTCTGCATTTTCGAGGCTCCCGCCGGATCCTGAAAAATCTGCGACACAAGACACAGACTTCCAGACATCTCAGACCCCGACCTTCGCTCACAGCATAGCTGAGACCTGTGGCGGACACGAGAGACATGGGACTGGAACTCCTGGACATCCTGCATTTTTCAAGCTGCACCTACTTCACGAGGTATCTCGAAGTTGTGCATTGGGGTGCTTGAAGGCCCAACCTGAGCACCATTTGCACTGAAGCTCAGAGGCCCCCACTCCACGAGTGTCCCGTGGGCCCCGCTTTTGCATTTCAGCTTGATGCGTCTTTGCGGTTCCTTGCCCATTGGCTAGTGAGCCTCCTGAAGACTTTTCTTTGAATTTAACTTGCTTTCCTGGTTACTTCAGGCTTACTCCAACACCCCTGCAAAGGAGAAGTTCCTCAGACCTTGCTGGTCTTCACCGAAGCCAATCTTGACATCCTGTGTGGGTTGCGTTTGCCAAGGCTTGTTTGGTCTAATCCGATACCAATAACGCAGTCAACTAGATCCTTTGTGGGACAGTTTGAATCCAGCTTCTGGTCATCATCGACACCTTCTGGACCTCGTGGCTGAAGAGACAAGCTTCACCTTCTCACCTGAAATCACCCAATATCTGGTGGCATCTTCCTATCGCCGCCCTGGTCACTGGCAAGTGACCCAGACTCTGTCTCTTCTGCTTTCAAGTTCTACAGATCTTCGATCCACCCTTGGATCCACCCGGACACTTTTCCTCTGGTCGCCTGCAGCACTTCTTTGCAGATCTCCATTGAAATCGACGACAAAACCCGATACCAAAAGAGACCTATGCACCCGACTTCCGTGGGTGAGGTAACACGAGTATTCTGGTAGTCTCAAGGGTATTGGCCCTCCTAGTGTCTAAGTCCAAAAGGGTTCCATTGTAGTTTATTTAGAAGTGTCCTCAAATTGTAAATTTGTAACTTATTTGTATCCCATAGAAAGTCGATGGTAACCCGCGGCTGTGTTTAGTCACTGCACGCGCCTCCTGTGGGCCTCCTACATCCTAACCTTTGGTTGTTTAGAGTAGCCCCAGCGTTTCCACAGGCCCCATGCCTGCTTTCTAATTCTCATGTGGTTCTTATACCACTCTTTTAGTATATGGTTTGTGAGGCCCCTAGGGCAAAACATATACTGTGCAACTTATCGTATGCCAATTAAGTAACTTGTATTGTACTTGTACCTCTGACCTCATAAAGAGTGCAGAGGGGTTGTGTTTAGAATAAATACATATATATTTGATATATACCTTGCGTGGTGTGCTTTCTTTTGGTACTCAAGGGATTATAATTGGTAAAACAACTTGCTTAATTTGCTCTCTGAAGTTTTATCCTGAAGTCCGCTCGTCACTGCTACGCCTAGGATAGCTTTCTATAAGGTTGACTTTACAACCACCATCAATAAGGGTCGATGAGACTGGTGCAAGGTTCCCACTAGAACTAGTGAACATCATATGCCAGGCTAACTTCTCACATTGGTGTGCAGCGGATGGGATAAGAGCTTGCATTGTTTTACCAAACAATCTTGACAATATCATTTGAAAAATCACATCAAGGTACCTATAGATACATATGAATCAAGTCTTATAATACATAGGTTCTACTGAACGTAGCAGTTGTAGGTGGTAAGGGCTTAGCTCACCCTGACTACAACTTCTAGAGAGGTTCTAGTAGGAAAACTAGTAGTGTAGGTAGTGCTCACACCACACCTCACTAGTCATGTCCTTAAGAGCAGGAGATAGTGGCTTTCTGCTAGAAGTCAGCCAAGTGCACTTGATATATTTCCTTCAAAGGGAACTGGAGATCAAAGGACAATTCTAGGAATCTGGCCACACATACATGGAAGGCAGATTGGAGCAAAGATCCGGGCTTTGTGAATGGAAGGTCTCCCATCTGTGTGTGGTGATTCCATTAGCAAGTGCTCCTATGCTTTCTAACCCCGCCACCATTTTAAATAAACCAAACATGAGTTTCTCCTTTCAAGTATTAAGCTCCATGTGTTGATATCTGTACTATAAATAGTTGCACACTGGTTAGTCTGGTGTGGAGCAGCCATAGGGACAGCATTAGCGGTGTCTATGAGTGAGAGAATGAAAACAAAAGTTTCAGTTCCAAAATATGGAATTAAGAACCAGAATGATCCATACCCCAAATAATGAAATATATGTATTATAAAGCAGAAGGAGTACATTCATCCCACCCCCTTCTTTCTTATATAGGCTTGTAGTAACATCATCCAAGGCCAACAGAGTGTGGTACAAAAAGCATAAAGAGCCGATGAATTGTTACGCTTGTTGCAGAAATTGGGCGCACTTGCAACCAGTGTGGAACTTTGCAACTGATCGGTGTACCAAAAGGCAGGTTCACAAAATTCCAAATCGCATTAGATCACAAATTGTGGCTTACTCTGACTGCCATCACAGGGATGCAGACCACCAGGTCGTTGAATGTGTTTAAAAAAAAAAAGTTTTTTAAAAGCAGCCTGTTTTCCTTAAACACACCTGGGCAGTGTTTTTCAAAACAATTTCCCTATTTTTTAAGTTGAATTAGGAGTTGGCAGTGGCCCTCTGGCTACTTTCCATTCTCCCTTGAACATTTTTCAAGATTCACAATGGAGAAAGGGGTCCAGAGGGGGTCCCTGCCCTGAAGTGATTTGGTTCCCACTCTAACTTGTGGCTCAGTAACTTTTCAATGGTTTGCAACAGATATGCCTTTCTAAACCATACATACATTCCATCGGACGCCGACAAACGTCCCTTCCAAAATATCAAATCTGTGTACATTCTCAATCTCATTTTAGGAGTCGGTAGAACTTTACTGAACTCTAAAACTGGGTTAAACCATTTTTACGGTTGCAAACTTCAACTTAGGGTGTTGTGACTGAAAAAATAGTTGATATGTCTAGCCCTCACCACCATGTTGCCTCCCACGTTCCTCTTGAAAACTTCCAAAGAGTGCAAGGCCTCAGTCTTTTCTGTAAGTTCTTCTACAAGGTATATGGGAGCAGGATTGGCAACAGCTGTAGGGAATGCTGTAACTTTACATATTAGTGGATGATTATGAATAAATATGCATATTTCAGAAATGGAGTAACATCAGTCTATCCGGATGGTGATACACTAGATTTGTACTTCTTACTGAAAGTGTATGTCACCTCTCTGCTATGGTTCTTAAACTACTTCATTGATGCTATGCCTGGGAGCTGTGAACCTTTGTCTCATATTAGCTCATAAATTACTTGTATTTTGATCTGCATTTCAAATCACTGGAGAAGTTCCTGGTGAAATTCGAGCCTGAAGCCTGCCCATGTACATACCAATATTATGGCAAGACAGGAGGCTAGCATTATGCATAACCATTTTTCACCATTTATGAATAAATGGTTATGCATAATGCCAGCCTCCTGATCTTTAATAAAATTACGATTCCCTATGCAGTAAACCTCTGAGAATCGACATTCTCTGCCACTTTATGATGAAATGACTAGAAGTGGACAAGCCACAGGAGGTACAAGCCAGATGCCTGGCCTTGTTCAGCTCGAGGACCGTGAGCAAAAAAATGTGCGAGCCATCATTTATTTTCCCCCTTTAACTTAGCAGCCATTTTAGAGGAAGTGTCGCGCATTCCCCAGCCTCACTTTGCCTTGATTCTAAAACATTTGCTTTGGTTTTGGAAAAAGAGACTTCTGTCAAAATTAAATTCCCTTTGGGTTTATTTTAGGCATCCAAATCCACACTGTCATGTATACACATTAATATCATCCATACACTATACGCATCACCAGCCTTAAATGGAAACCAAAAGATGTGTTATGAGAAATGTAATATATTTTATTATTGTTTGTGCTCTTTATCAAACTCAATGAATAAAACCTATTATATAAAAAAAGAGTTTCAGAATAATGCATATACAATTAATCTACTTTGAATATTAGCATTGGTTAAACACATACATTAAAAACAACATAGGAGAATATCAGAAAAATAATATAGAAACATCACAAAAAAGTGGAGAATCAGAATGGGCATTAAACATGATAACACTGGTTCTACACTTTTCCAAATATGTTTTCTTCTAGTAGAACCAGGTGGTTTCTTGGGTGCACTCGCAAATCGACACGTTTCGGTGGCATAAGCTGATAGACCACCTTCTTCAGGCTTACAACAACCATTTACGATCTCCCAACAAAAAGAAAGCCATCCCGTGACAGCTAATTTCGCTAGTTTAAAACGCTTCTGCTGAGTCTCCTGTGCTATGAAAATCTTTGTGTCAGGGTGCCTGGCCGCCTGAAAGAAATGCAAATGCGCCTGATTAGTTAATCTGCAAGTGTAAAGGGTGCTTGGGACCAGGTGAATAACTCCAAGCTTTGGGATGACAAAGAGTTGTTTTTTTGAGTGGTTGTGCAAAGAATTACCAACTGGGCTGTGAAGTGTTTGCTTTTAATTCTAACTGTACTTACACAGGCCTTAGTATCCCTAAGGAGGTGTTGAAGGAACAGTTATTTAAAAAAGAAATTGCATTACACAAGCCCTGGTATTCCTAAAATCTACATTTTGGAAGTACTATTTTATTGTAAAACTATTCATACATTTTGTATCAGCCTATACTTTACTGTGTATAATGCAATGCAACTATAAAATAATGACTTACATACTCACAGTGCTTTCTGTCACAGGCTGTGACCTTGTGGCACTAAAAATACACTATTCTCCACTGCACCAACCAAGATTTAATTCTGTGTCTCTATGGTTACACACAGATCACTGCAGTGCATTAACTAATAGAGGGTTCATAATGTACTACAGTGCATTTCCCACTGAGTAACAACTTTTCACATTTTTTTTTCTTTTAGCGCGCCCATTATTTTATATGTAGGTACCTGATAGTGAACGACCTAAACAACAAACAGAATATTTTGGGCTTATTTATGAGGGGCTTGCGCCACCGGACACCAGTTTTTTTTGACACTCTGGCGGCGCAAGCGTCTCAACCATACCTATGATGCGGCGTAAAGTCGCCCTGCAAGGCTTTGCTTGGCCTCATAGATATGGAGTAAGACAAAGCAGGGCACATTGCCTCCATGGGTGTTGCAAGTTGCTGCAACACCCATGAAGTTTGATGCTACCCCATATTTACAAAATCACTTAAACCTGGGGCAGCACCAAAAACGTATGTCTCCCCAATGAAAATATTTCTCCTCTTTTTTCCCTCTTTCCATGTCCTCATTCTGCAGCACACATTGAAAGTGGACATTTTCTCTCAGGGTTGTTTTTGGGAGGGAAGGTGCCCTTCCTGCACAAAAACAATCCTGCCTATGTTGGTGCTAGGCAGCTATTTGTGCGCCAATGCAAGGGGAACAGACAGGAATTCCCCATATTTCATAAATATGGTGCATTCCTGCCCTTCCACATTGGTTTAGGGCAGCACAGCAAGAGTACTTGAAGTGCTGCACGACCCCAATTCCTCATAAATGAGGCCCTTTGTTTTTAGCTACACCTTTGACCACCCCCCACACTCACTGACATTTGGTTTGCCAAACACTGTTCATTATTATTTCCCCACTGTAAAAGAAAATTGTGTCGGGATTGGGGGCATTTATGGTTGTTGATGATCAGGTGTACCAGCTTCTAGAAATGTTTGTAAGGAAGGGGTCCTTACTCCTAATAAAATTTGACAAGTGGGTCTCAGCATCAAAAAGTTTGAAGACTTCTGCTCTAGAGCCTAGGCTATATTGCAACGGTATATTTGAAAGTCCAGCTCTAGCAGGATGGATTGGACAAAATACCTTATAATACACAATAACTTATTAATGCATGTATGACGGTACAACGCGTACCGTCACAACGCATACCTTTACCACGCGGCCGTGACAACGCAAGTCGTTACCACGACTTGCGTTGGGGGCGCGGATTTCGAATAGTATAATTTACTATTCTAACACCAGTCCCCGTGGACCCTAGGGAAGGTGTTGGGATAGTAAATTAACTATTTGTAATCCTTTAGCGCCCTCCAGCGCAAGTCGTGGTAACGACTTGTGTTGTCACGGCCGCGTGGTAAAGGTACCGCGTTGTAAAAACATCGTGGTAAACGATGTTTACCCTTATTAATTGTTATAAGTGAGGAAATGAATTTTTAACTAGTCACTTAAATTTTTTTTACGTACATAGACGTTTTACGATATTGACCAGGGCATCATAGCTGTGCAGAGCGAAACAAGTACCACAGACAAAAAGATGAAACGCTTCTTTTTGATTAGACTTTAATCAATAAAGTACAGAAAAAAGGTGCATAAACTTGAATGTGCAATCAAGAACATTTTATGATGGCATGTTTTTAAACAATCATATTTGAATAGGCATCAAGCACAATCCCTGCTGAATGTACAATGTGTAGGAGAAGACTGTTGAATCTGTTATTTGGAATATATGTACTGCCTCCAGGTAGGTCGCTTAGATTGAGAGAGAACAAGATGGAGAACCAACTTATAGAGTAATGGATCAATCGCCCCTATAAAGTTCGAGCAATAGTCTATGGAAATCATTTTTTGTAGCTTTGATTTGTAGATCTTGTGAGATGAGCTCGAAGTGTTGGGGGTTGTCGAGTTTTGGCCTTGCAATTTTAGGTATCTTCAAGACTGAGGCAAGGACATGTACCAATGCTTCAAAGAAAAAATTGAAAAAGAACAATCAAAGGGTCACATGGACCCATATGTTCTTTGAAAATAAATCTATGTGTCATATTTTAAAAAAGTGAGTCGGAGAAGCACACATGCATGATACAGAGTCATGCAGTAATGACATGGAATGAGTGATCGTAAAAGAAACCGTGATACGGGCAAAGAATTTCAAACTCAGGGATGCAGTAGTCATTGAATTAGAATGTAAACTGGCATGAGGGTTCTAGTGGGCAGGAGCCCCAGAGAGCGTGAAGAGCCCTAAAGGGGGAAGGAGAAGGGTGCAACTAGACCCAAGCATGCTGGGAGAACATGGGGTCAGATGTACTATGCATTTTTTCGGTCACAGACAATCGGAGTTTGCGACTGCAAAAATGGATCTTTCAATGTATGAATCCCACTATAGGAGCTGGCATTGCTTTGCTGACTTCCAAATTGGGATTGCAACTAGAGACCGATTCAGTATTTGGAAGAGGCTTTTTGTGGGTGTTCAAATACTGAATCAGTAGCCCATGCGTCAATGGATTGCAACCACAATTCCAGTTGCAAACCATTGTAAAGGTACAGGCTCCCAAGCAGGGCTGGTGACACAGTCACAAAATGGATGCTTTGGACCCTTTACCCTTTGTGTACTTTTCTAAAAACTTCAAGGGAAGCACAGCCAACTCTCACTGAAACTTTTAAAATAAAGTAAGCTTTTCTTTAAACTCCAGGTTTGTTTTTGTAAGGAAAATAGGCTGCATTAAAAAAAGTGTTCTTATTGAAACACAATCTCAGACTTGGTGGATGCTGGCCCTTGCAGGCCACCATCTCCGTGTCTGTGTCCAATCAGCGTGAGTCACATTTTGCAACCTACTTCATGAATATTAATGAGGTAGGCTGAGTGTGATCAACTCTGATTTAGTACATAGATCGGTTCATAAAATTCCACTCTGGTCACAGAAATACCGGTCACAAATTACAACCGGTGTAATAGTAAATTTGACCCCTGATGACATGCTTCTGAATATAGGCAATGACCTTCATGAAGTGAACCTCACTCCCCATCCGGGACTGTCATGGACAGATGATGAACAAGCCACAATAAGGGATGTCTTTTCAACAAAATACATACTTGCATAAGTTTAAATGTTATTGGACCATTAATCAAGGCATTGTTGGTGCTCTGCTGGGACAGCTTGTACTTGTGGTTGACCAGATGAGTTATGAATTTGCATTCTTTCTGCTGACACTGCGGTTCTCCTTTTCTCAATGTTCGATCTGCCAAATCCCAGAGCAGCTGGAACTTCCACTAAAACACAATAATTGGGTAATTGCTCCGTGTAATAAAGCACAACATATCTGTTCTTTTAAAGACAAGAATAATAATGAACAATGAAAGGTTTTCAAGAGTCGAGAAATGTTTGTTTCAGAACCGGGTTAACTTTCCGTAACATGAGAATATACATGCATGATTGCTGTATGTTCTGGTTACGCGTGTTGTGCGAAAATCCCCAAATGACACTATTACGCCACAGCTGGGCTGAAAACGCAACCCAACCCCTGGCAATTACGTCGGACTGACCTAGGGGAAGAGTGGGGGGGGGGGGGTGCTGCCGGCCCACTGGGAAAACACCCAGTGCCCACTATGGCCAGTCCAGCCCTGCCCATAATTACGTGCAGTTCCTGGCAATAAATTTAGCTCGGGCGCCCAGGAACAAGGTAAATGACCAGGCGTGAGCAGCTGGTGTTTGCAGCACTTGTGTGTTTTTCACTATTGTTTATTATGAAGTGCATCTTCATGCACAAAATAGAATCAAGAATACATTTTCTTCCATAATATACGGCGAATGCCAGTTTTGCTTTTTGGTAATTTACCCATTATTTCACCGAATTCTTCTGAAATTATGTGTAATCAGGCAACATCAAATGACACGAGTTTCATGTACCTCCAGTTTGTAACATTCATGGCAGCTGAGTTGCCCCTGAAGAACTATCCAGAAAGGTGAGGATGTCCGTACTAAAAATGTCCTGGAAGATAAGTGGTTTGATAAGAACCATCCAGCTACAAAAATATAACCATCAGTGCCAAAATGACCGAGTGTCAAGATGACATTGCCCAAGCACTTCACCGCATAACTGAGGTACCAGAAGTTATGCTGCCACCCCTTCCCAAATTGTGCCTTAAGCAGGAGAGAACAACAGTTCATCAACTACAATATAAATCAGGGGGGCAGGCTACCAAAGACAGGAAGCAGTTTCAAGCTGGAGTGTTTGACAAAAATTAGCACCAGAACCTGACATACCAAACAGTGTGCTTTATCTTTTTATTTCATTTTTCATAGTTGATTTTCTTCTGACTGTGTCCTTTTTTTAAAGTTTATTAGGCAATAAAAGTATTAGAAGAAAAACAGCATGTATATAAAATACAATACAGCTCAATTGGATTATAAATAAAAATGATGAAGCGATAAATAGAACTAAAATATGAGTATTATCCAAGAACACACTGTAGCAAGCACACAGGAGCAAAAGAAGGAAGGACTGGGTAGGGATAAGAGGGAGGGAGAAAAACAAGGGAAGGAGATTATTGGTAAAACTGTGTCCTTTTATTGTGTGGCACCAGGTGGAAACCCATTGATGGTTAGTGACAAACGCAGTGTCAAAAAAAGTCCTGAACGACTTTCTGCCTCTTCATTCTTCTATCCTGTGGATCATTGTTAGTGATTGGGCCTTGCACTGGAGTTGTGGGAAAAATAATGGTTAATTTAGACATGGTTTGGTTAGCCTGCCTAATCTCCAGCCAGCCTGCATCAACTTCTGTTCCTATTTGCAGAAAGAAATGTGCACTTGTTCTTTGAAAAATCCTCTCCATGTTCATGTGCTTTTCCATACAGAAAACCGGCAAAATAGGAGTCTTGTTTCTGCTGCTGTTTACTGTTCAAAATGCAATTGTATTAATGTCTCTTCCCCACGAGGAAACCGTGTCCAGGATGTTTCTATCTGTGTAACATTTAAGATCCTTTGCTCAACTTTATTTTAGAGTATATTCATTAGCTGAAAAGACTATTCTAATGTTGCATTACATAATTGTAATTTTTTCCCTTACTTGCTATGCAAAAGCTGAGCACATGCATGTGAGTGTTCACTTTCAGAAAATCATTTTAATTCAGAGACAATCATGGTCTCCCTGCATGTGTATTTGTTAATTAACTGTTCGCCAACTTCTTTCCATTGGAACAAAAGTAATGACTTGCAAGTTTATCTCTGTTGTTATGTATGTGCAGAAGAAGCTCATTGGGTAATGTTTCATTTCATGTTTGTTTTCATTTGGTAGTTATATCATGTATTAGGTTTGCCAATCACACTATTTTGGTAAATAGGAAATATTTTTAATGATTGCAAATTAATCATTTGATTAGTTGTTATTCGAAAGTAACATTTTAGTATACATCATTTACGTGTTGTCATGCTATACATTTCTGTGTTTCTATTGTCTGAAAATTGTGTAAAAAAAATTGTTGTATTGGGAAAATGTGCCAGTCATTTGACTTATTTTATAGGGAGCAGACTCTATGCTAGTCTGTTTATTCATGTTATCCTGTCTTTGCTTTCCTTTGGATGTAGACTCTAGGTTGGCCCTCCTGCTGAACTATAATTGCTACTGGTTATTGGCTGACTTCTGGGACTGAAAAAACACACTCACACGGGAAATGACTGCTTAACAGATTTAGGAAGAAGCATAATGGGTATGAATACCTGCCCGACAAAGACCCTCATCCACCTAGCAAATGGCATGTTTCATCCGCAGGCCCTTCTTGGTACCAGTCCTATGGATCAAGGTGCAAGCTGCAACTTGCTAATCTATTGGGGAGCTTGCTTCAGTAATTGACCTTATGTTAGTCCTCTCATAGATTAAGACTTTGACTGCTTTTTATTTTAACTAATTCCTGATTAATTAACCAACTTGGTTTTGCCTTTTGTGATAATCTATTTTTTAATAAACCTGTATGGCTTCAAGGTGTATCTGTGGTCGCTGATGATGGAGGACTAGTACTGATTGGCCATGTTGTATTAGACATGTCCTCTACCAATGTTGCGGCTAGGTGTCAGTTTTCATGATCATATGTGTCATACATACACCCTTTTTGACTGATGGTATGTTGCATGAGTATGTAGAGTCGGTCTCCACAGGATCTGCTGCATTTTCGGTTTTTATGTAAGTTTTATGAAACCCCTCGAAGGTATTTTCTGGTTCGCATTATAAAAAGAATGAATTTTACTCAGGCCTGTCCTGCCCTTATGTTTCTTCAACTGCTGAAAGAGGATTGCATTAATTTTATAATGGGGTTTCTAAAACCTACAGTGAAATCCAGGACCTGTATGGATATTTAGACAATGGATTACCTATGTAGGATCCATTAGTTTAGAAGGCCTAGCTTGCACCATGAAACAAATACAATAGGAAGCCATGTTCTTTGGGCACATTGTACTTTAGGTTCTGAATATCTCGGGAAGCTGGGTATAGGGTTTTATCTATGAATTGTGTATGGGGTCTTACTTTTTAAATCATGTTTTAATGTATCACTGTTTCATGTATATGTAACCTTTGTAACTTTTATGGTTCGCCAAAGTGAAACCGAATAAAGTTTATTTGATTTGATTTGTATGAGTCATGAGTACTTCCTGTGAACTTGGCTATGCCAGTGGTAAAGAATCGTTTAGCATTACAGAGTACCTGTACATTTATTGAATGTGCCTGTTTGCGGTGTCTTCTAAGTGTGCAACATCAGGTGCTGGAACCAATGAGACGTGCTTGCAGGCAAGGGCAATGAATATTAGTGGGAAGAGGACAGTAGCATCACAGTCAGTTCTCACTTCTTGCATAATAAGGCTTGGTTTGGGAGCATGAAGTGCTATGGTGTTCTGCTGTTATGGACAGGATTGCCTACAGCTCCATGGCAGGAATGCAGACAATGCCATGTGAGCTTGCTGTACATGTGATCTACCCGTAGAGGGCTCCATTGAGAGTGTAATTTGTTCAAGGCTCCATATAAAATCACTGTTTGACCCATGCTGTTTGCTGTCCTCTTTGGGTTCCTCAAACGTTGTCACCATCACTTTATACATTTTTCTTTGTGCAGTCTTCTCGCAGTCTGTGCAGGGATGCCCCCTAACCCTTCAGGGGGTCCCATTCAGCCCAGGCCAAGGCATATCTGTGAGATATGGGAGACTTGGGGGCCCTCTACACATTCTGCAGGGGGGCATCATTTTGCCTACTTCCAGTGCTTCAGCTGTTGTCCTTCCTGGCCAGTGCTTAATTTGTCAAAAAAGAAATGCCAGGTCCCTCATTAGGAGGCCACTACAGCTTGAATCACCCATTGCCCCTGCCCGCTTTGGCAATGACAGAACCAACACTACTAAATATTACACCCTATAAGTGTAACAGTTCAGACTATTCCAGGCCTCCAAAGCTTTAAGAATGGTTTGGGGAGCAGGTATTAGTCATTTTTAATGTATAGTTAATTAAAAACTCTTGTTGTGTTCATCTCTAAACAGCGCCACCATGTCCCAGACTGTCATAATTGATGGTGCTGACAATTAAGTGCCGGTGCCGGGCACTTGAAACCGCTGGCTCAAATTAAGCACTGTTCCTGTAGTTGTACACTCTTTTAGATTATTGCAACCTTTTTGTGACTTGTCTGTTGGGGGTGGGGTGTTTCAGGTGTCTTTTAGGTTGTGTAAAAAAGTGTGTGACTTGCAGCTGCTTTCTTCTGCTTTCAATTGCACTCCCTCGCATGAGTTTAGTAGGCAGGCCACAGTCTGGTAGCTAGGATGATGGGACACCTAGTTAGATCAGGCTTGTCGCAGTAGCTAGTGTAGGATAGTCTAACATAGGTCCTGGAGGGTGGTATGCCCACAAGACTTTCAGCAAATTAACTAAGATACATTTACAAACGTTGAATCTAAATGGTGGTAATATGGATTGTCAGGGTTTTTTTATAAGTCTGGCTTGTAAATAGCTGTCCAAGACCTCTGGTAGACATTCTGCTGTAGCACGCTGGGCTGGCCCTGTGAGCTGGATAACAGGTGAGATCGGACCACAGCTCAGAGCTCTCAAATGCAGTCATGGTCCGTGCAGGTAAGAGCGGTGGGGAGTTGGGGACGGGTTGGGGGGGGGATTCGACAGACAACCAAGAGGGGGAAATGAAACAAATAATCAATTTTCCCTAGTCCTCGTCTGTGGAAATCCCCCCGCACTAGGTCCCACCGCTCTTACCTGCACGGGCCGCGGCTGCTCAAATGTCCCAGCGATACCAAGTGATCTCTTGTACTGTGTGGCACCTTCACCCAGGCAGACCTAGAGAAGCTTAAACGTCTAATCCGGTTATGATTGCTGTTTTTTCTGAATCATGGAAAGCTATCAATTGATGCCATTGACCTCTCCAAAGGATCAGAAGGAATAAAAAACGATGCCCACAGTTTTCCTGTTTCTCACAAATGATCAGGGGAGACAGTTCCGGATTACCAAAAAGGCAAAGCAGGCACCAGCCTATGAGCCCCTCTCATTTTAGGGGCTCTGCGGCAACGGATCAACATAATATTGATTTGATCTTAAAAGAAAATTACAATCAAGTTTTCCTAAATATTGTTTTGAAAAAATAGAAAAAAATTAACCAACCCAAAGAAACGAAAACTTTACATCAGAGACTCTATAGAGAAAATACTGTATTGATGTACTGTACCCATTAACAACTTAAAGAGTATACACCAGAGACATCAGATTCACATAACAGTTTGTCTCTAAAAAGATCACCTTCTGGCAGTTGTCAGTTTGTAAAAAGAATCTGGAGCATTGGGTATTAGGAGATAATTAGTGAGGGGGAACTGAAATGTCGACTGCCTAGGGGCCTCCACAGGGTTTAATCCAGCACTGAGGGGAAGGCAAGGGTAAACAGGAAGGTCAAACGGTTGTTGTGCCACCTAGCAGGTAGGGTCTGAGTTTTTCTTCTATTTTGGTGAACAAGTTCTCCTTCCTGCACTGGTAGATGTTGTCACTTATTTGTGATTCTCCCTGATTTATTCTCCATGCAGAAAATGATGTGCGGGTGTACTGCTTTTTAGAATTCTTACTGACTGAAAAAGCTGACTTTTCAAGGCAGAATCCTAAATACCAGTGTGTCTCTGTTTATTCAGAAGAGCAGCCTGATCCTTTGCATACCAGCCTGTCCTCTCGAGGCCTTGGACAGTCACATGATGTACTGTGTGATGGAGCAGCAGGGATGTGAAAAAGACTTTGAATGGACTTTGGAAGAAGGAAAAATATTTATATATGCGTTTATATATTTATGTGATGCTGGAGGGGGCAATCCAGGCTTTTGAGGGTTCCAGTTTAGTATGCGGAAATAGGGGGAGGCCTATAGAACATAGGCAGGGCCACTGAAATTATGTGGAAAGGGAGAATCAAATTATGTGGCAGGGTTTACTAAATTATGATGCAAGAAAAGGCAAATTATGCAGCCCAATGCGGCACATTTTGAAGCACTATTACTTTACTAAGTTCTCATTATAACTAGTTAACTGTATTGGCAAAGGTTTTCCTTATTAATGTCGGTTTAACACCTAAATAATGCAATCCACAAGTGAAAAGCGACCTTCCTCTGCTTGATAAAGGCTGGCCACGCACGTAGTAGTGTTTTTAGTAACTTTTGATACGTTTGAGCTAGAAACATTTTTTTTGGTTAAAATCTGCAAATAATGCTGGACTATGTGGCAAGGGCGGCAAATCCATAATTATGCTGAAGACAGAGCAGCTACACAAACACATAATTCAAGTGACCCTGGATATAGATGAACACAATGGAGAGAAAATGATTGAAACAGACATGATAAAAAAGATCAAAACTCGGATAGCTCCAGGGCCAGATGTAGGTATCCAAATACTGGGTCGGAAACGGCCGAAAATACCGATTTTCGGCCGTTTCCGACCGGTATTTGGATATTGAGACGTAGGGGCATGTTAAATTACAGAATCGGTAATTTTACCGAATTTGTAATTTTTTCGATTCAGTAAAATACCGAATTGGTAAAATTACCGATTCTGTAATTCAACATGTAGGTAGCACTGTAATCAGTGCTACAAGGGTTTAAGAATTCGTTATTTACCACCAACTAGAAGTTGGTGGTAAATAATGAAAACTCTTCAAAAAGCATTTTTTTTGCTTTAAAAAACGTGCCATGTTGCAGACATACATGCCCTAAGGGCATGTATGTCAGCAACATGAGCAACATGTGCACCCATGTGCACAATTGAGGGGTGCAACAGGGTGTCAAAGTGACACCCTGTCCTCCTTGCAAATTCGGTAATTTTACCGAATCGGGATAAAATTGCAAAAAAAAATCCTCCCCCACTAACCACCGCTAAGACTGCTGAAAGCATAGGCAGGTCCCCTTTTTTTAGCTTAGACGGGACCATGTGACCACCGGTATCAGATGCATGCAATGGCTACAGTACAGTGTATATTCCCTTGAAAGAACAAAGCCCACAATCACGAGTGGAGTGTACAATTCCAATTTGTGTTATAACTTATGATATCAGGATAACAGAATTCCAAGTATTGCAGCCATTACTGCACCCTCACACTTTTTCCAAGGCTCATACAAACACATACAGAATTTGCTGCAGTAGCCGCCTAGTTTATCTAATATATGCCTCATTTTCTTAGTGGAAACCCAGAATAGGAGGTACTTACAGCGTCGAATAAATACCTCGCTCCGTGGAGCTTGTATATACCTGATGCAGTCAAGACCCACCCATAATCGAGGCTGAAACGTCTGAAACACTGGGCGCTACATAAAAGAGATTCACATTTCCTGCAAAAAAAGGATTCCCAGGCATTTGCCTACCTGAACCCTACAATTACCTGAAGCTCGCAACAAACCCCAGGTTCAGGCCTGTCAGAAGATGGGGCCGAGGGTTCATTATTGCTCAGGACCCAGCTTTTTCATGGCCCTTGCCTTGTGCTGCAACATTTATTTATAGATTTCAAATCAAAGCCGTCCTATTTGTTAACTTCAAGGCAGGTACCAAGGATAACACCACTAGATGCTGCTAGATGGTTCATCCACAGTGTTTTCTCTTTTCCTGCCGAACATTTGCTTAGGTTATGTGACAAGTCCTTGTCCCAGGTCAGGCAAAAAACGTCTGACATTCCTGCCCAGATTTAAGAAATCATGAGCCAATGTCGAAGCTTTAGTTTTGAGTACCATCAGCACAGAACTGAGATCATCTACTAATCAACATAAGAAAATAGGAGCAAATTTCTCTTTAAGGAGAGTTCTGAAAGCGGCCATATTGCATGCATAAAGTGCTGCAGAGCAGCATGATCTGTGGTTTTCATAGTTGGCCATAGCGTGCTCTAGAAATCCTCAACTAACGTAACATTAACCCAAAGGTTACATCCTGCCTGGATACTTGGAGGGTATGAGCATGAGGGTGTGGGCACGGATGTGCTGAACATATCCCTCCACCTGCTACTTTGGAAAGAAGAGTAGATTGGGAACCAATACATTCATTTATCTTATGCAGGGAACTAGGGCGGAAACATTGAGGGACCGATTATGATGTCGGTCGGAAAGCCTTTGACCGCAGGTTGGAGGCTTGACCAACATCTTCGCTTTCAATTCCCATCACCTAATAACAATGTAGGCGCCTGGAATTGAAACTGGCTCAAGGAGCCCGTCGGGCAGTCGGAGGCCCCAATGTAATCCCTGAGGATGGCATTTCCGCCGTCGGGAATACGTTGTTGGTCTCTGACAGGCTCTCCATGTTGGGCTTTCTGACATGGAAAGCATGTCAAAAAGTGACTTTGGGGTCCTCTAGCAGGGCCTCCATTCCTCCACGGCCTCCGGTCGGTGTCCGCGGGGGCACCCATGGTGCCCCTGTAAATCCCTGCACCATGTGGTGGCACCTTGAGGTGCCTAACACATGGTGCAGAGATTAACTGAATCTCCCATATCTCCATGGGAGCTTGTGCTACAGCCGGTTTACGGCCACAGCACAAGCTCCCATACAGAAATGGGAGAATGCGACCACACCATGTGGGGTCGCATTGTAATGGCGGTGTCGGAACCACTGACCAAAGATCAACCGGTCCCGAGACCGCGACAATGTCGGGGGACATGAGTTCCGCCCGACATCTTAATCAGGCCCTAATACTAGACACAATACACAGAGAAATCTAGATTGAAGACAGAAATTGCATAGGCAAGATGCAGAGAAGCCTTAACACATTCAATGACAATACAAGATACTCAATACATAGAGACCAAAGACATCTTTTAGTGTTTGTGGCTACATGCACATCTATAAATCGATGGTGATCCTGCCCCACCAGAGCTCACAAGTTTTATCGCCTTGTTTATGGTCAGGGTAAGCGCCAGGGTAGACAGACCTCCGCCACAGTGGTGGAAGCAACAACCTCCACCTCCCTGGCTGGTCAGCGGACCAACCGTTAGAGTCCAAATAAGTTCTATTTTAGATTTGCAAAAGGCAGAAATTACTAATTTGCACAATTTTTCGGATGCAATATTGTTTGATACATGTTGCCCCACCTGTTTTGAAGCTGAAAGTGATACTTAAATACACCTTAGAAATGATGTGGGTGTTGGAGACTTTTAAGTAAAATCCCTAAGTAGTTATCTAAAAGCAGCCCTCTCTAGACTTCTACCCACCAATACTCCCTGCTCTGAAATAGGTTTTCACTGTGTGTCACCATCTTGCACAGAGGTGCTTGTATGCCCGCCTGGCGATTTGCTTCCAAAAACTGTCAGCGCTCCCTTTTATTTCCCACTCATCGCAATGAAAATGCATCCCATATATAGATAGTGTGCACAGCCACAAACCTGTGGTTTTGAAGTGTGATAAACAACATATTATTATTCTCCCGTCCCAATGATGCTTTTTTTATCAACATCATAAAGGAACAACATATGATTAGCGGGGGCTGGACACAGATGTCAACGGCAGGAGGTTAACCCGCTGAGCAAGCTTGACAGGAACTGCTTTCAGAACCTGCATGTGTCATTTTGCTTTGCCTGTGATTGCCTCTGTCAGGGAGCAGTGCCTTATGATTTTCATCAACAAGACAACACCTGGTACTTCAAAGACCCTTGCAGAAAAATTACAAAACACTTATGTAGTACAGTTTTGCAGTCACAGGTGCACCGTGCGACTGCTGTATAAACATTTGCTCCTTCCAACTTCTTCAAATGGTAGCAAAAAATTGCACTCTCCCAGTACCATGTTGGGATATCTGGCACTAGAAGGGCTTGCACTGAGATAGACTTGATGCTGTAGAAGATATTTGTTGTAAATAGAAGCCGGGAGCCTGGTATCAGTTAGGTTGCTTTATTCAAGATAGTCAAGTCTTCAAGATGTTAATAATAAGATACAGAGAAGACCCTCCAGGAGTGGCCAGCTTGCCGCTCAGCCTGCCTGGTTCCAACTGCCAGTTGTCACCAGGCTAAGCCCCAAACACTCCATGATGTCACCAAAGGTTCTAGTGGTGACATCATGTGAATGACAGTGAAATCCCACAGGCAGAAAAGAGACAGGTTAAATACAACAATATTGAAGGACTCTTTGTGTTGTGGCAGTATTCTGGCCAATCAGTGACTGTGTAAGAGACTGGTGCAATAGTCATCTGATCCTGATGAAGGACGTCAAGCAACGGAAAATATTCTCAAGCTTAATGTATTGTTTTGCAACATTTATATAGAAATTGCTACCCTATGTGGGGCGCTGAAGTGCTTGCCTACATGAGTAGCATGCTACACCGTGTAGGGTGTATGGTTGGAAGAATGTTGTCTTTGTGCTGATCCTATGTGGGAAGTGTTTCCATGTCTTGCGTGATGGCCACAGAGGTGTAGTTATCATGCTATGGGATGCGGTGCATGGCAGCGTGTTGGAGGATGAAGTCTAAGAGATAGATGTGCAGTTTTATGGTTATAATATGCTGTTAGCTTTGAACGCCTCTGCAGGTACCTATTTGGTATTTCCTATGATATATTCTACTTAGCTGGTTACTGCACTGAGGTGTCCAATCTGAGATGTGTGCATAGTTGTGGCTATGAGCTGAGTTGGTTGGAGAGAGAAAGAAGTGGGAAGATCTGTAGGGAGGGGCATTTTTATTCTCATCCCATATCTGAGTGTCTATGTGAGATGTAAGGAAGTGGTCACATTGTATAGATAATTGGGACATGTCGTAAATGGACTGTATTAAAGTCCTCCAAAAATGTCCAGTAATGTATGGCAGATCTTTTCACTTATTTCATGCCTTTTCATTTGTTGATGTTTGGCTGGACATTGCTGGTTAAGGACAACCCTCGTTGCAGATATTATTATGTGAATTTAATAGGCATAAGTTACAATTTGTTGCTAATTACTGCATGCTATGGTTTTAGTATTATTGTGGGCCATAACAGTTGTATATGGAAGTTCACAACTATATAATGTCACAGCGGGCCATAGGTCAGCCCTTTATTGTTACCTGCATAATGAAGCAGTTTTCTAGTTGAGTTCAATCAATCAATCAATCAGTGACACTTATAAAGCGCGCTACATACCCGTAGGGTCTCAAGGCGCTGGGGGGGGGGGTGCCGCTACTGCTCGAACAGCCAGGTCTTCAGCTTCTTCCTGAAGGAGAGGTGGTCTTGGGTCAGGCGCAGGTCGGACGGGAGGGAGTTCCAGGTCTTGGCGGCCAGGTAGGAGAAGGACCTTCCTCCTGTAGTCGCTCTTCGGATGCGGGGGACGGCGGCGAGGGCGTGGTTGGCTGACCGGAGGTGGCGTTTGGGAGCGTAGAAGTTGACTCGGCTGTTGAGGTAGCTCGGGCCTTGGTCGTGTAGGGCTTTGTGTGCGTGGGTGAGGAGGCGGAAGGTGATTCTCTTGTTGATGGGGAGCCAGTGAAGGTCTCTCAGGTGTCCGGAGATGTGGCTGGATCGTGGGATGTCGAGGATGAGTCTGGCTGAGGCGTTTTGGATCCGCTGGAGTCTCTTCTGGAGCTTGGCGGTGGTCCCGGCGTAGTTGTTAGCAATTCGTGGTTTGGAAGCCGAGGATTGGACTTGAGGGTGTGACTGTTTCCTCAGCTTTGTTGCCTATCTTCAGGTGGTGCATATATCTAGGAAATAGCCAAGTTTTCAACTGTCTTGACAAGTATATTTGCTCCTGGGTGCATCTAATGCCAGCTGGTAGTGAGTTCCAGCACTTGGCAGCTTGTGTTGAGAAAGCAGTGCCTCCTACAGATTTCTTATGGTAACGACGTATGATGATAAGTAGTTTGAGCCTGGATTGCAGTGTTCTGTTTGGTTTGTATGTCTTGAATTGAGCTTGTAGATATAGCAGTCCTGCAGAGTGCAGTATAAGTCGATAATGCAGGGTGCCTTGAACATTGCCTTTCTAGCTATAGTTCACCAGTGGAGTGAATGCAGGACTGGAGTCTCACATTGTCTTGGATGAAGGTGGGGAAGAAGCCTTGGGGCAGCATTTTGTATGAGTTGTATTTTGCGTATTATTACTGCAGGAGTGCCAAGGTATAGGCTGTTGGCATAGTCAAGCTTGGAAACTACGAGCGTGAAGATGGCTTGCAGTTGACCTTGGTATGCAAGGTATGGGAAGATGCGACACGATGGTGAAGGCACTCTTTAAGGGGTTCTTAGCATGAAGTATCGATGATCATTCTGAATCTATGTTTACTCCTAGGTTTCTGGAAAGGGGCGACCACTCGGTCCCCCCGAACGTATGGTCGGGTGCCTCGATCCCCCCGGGAAGCCATTTTGGGCGGGAGGCGTGTCACGGCTGGTATGCCCGAAGCGGCGTAGCCGGGGCGCGCCTTTTCCCGCCCAAGAGGGGCTGTCCTAGACACCTACACCGTTGGCCACGCCCTGTAGGCGGTCAGAGGAGGGTCCACGCCCTCCCGGAGAAGAATAAATGGAGCAGCAATCCAAGGAAGCATCCTCTTGTTCCTGTGCTTGGAAGCTGCACCTCCTCGTTGCACGTGAGCCCTTGACGGAACAAGAGCCAATTTTGAGAATTTAATTTTGTTTTTCTTCTTTCAGCGAGTTCGAAGCTTCCTGACCTAGACGATGCCTGGCAAGAAGGTCGGAAAGAGGGTTGGAACCGACCAGATGCTTCGTATGCTGATGAAGGACATGGCGGACATGAAGAAGCAGATGGCGGCAATGAATGGTGCGGGTGGACCAAAGAGAGTCATCGGACCAGCATTGCCGGGAGTAGTCCCTAACGAGAGAGGTAGAAGGGCCAAGAAGGGGGCATCGGGTGGGGAGGCCCCGGTTCCCGAATCACCTCCAGCGAACCCGGTCACCCCGATCGAGGCCCCAGTTCCGGTCCCGAACGCGGGACAACCGATCCCTGTGGTGGTCACTCCTGTGAATGAGGAAGATATGCCTCCTGAGCTGGCTGCCCAGTTGACGGCATGGTTGGGCAGAGAGAATGAGGGGGCCACGGCGGAAGAAGCCAGGTCGATAATGAAGCAGTTGCGGCAATCGAAAGATGCTGCGAAGGCACCGTGTCCTCTTGTTTCCCCACAGGTTCCCGTGGAACAACCAGTATCGGGCGTGGGTTCGGCAGCGACAACGGTCACAGCTACCGGTTCAGGTAAGCAGCCATTGCCGATGGCGGGGGAGGGATCGGTACCCTCGAGGAGGGAAAAAGTTGTTCAACATATCCCGATTGATGTGAAAGAAAGGATTTGGGCGGATAAATATGTGAACATGTTTTCCTTGTTGACCGATCACTATGAGATTGAGCATGTAAAAAACCAGAAGGAGTTTTTGCATCCTAGTGTATGGCGCGCAAAGATGGCGGGTTTCAGAGTAGATGAAACGATCGCCAATTGGGCCAGAGCGTTTGGAATGTTCACTGCAATTATGGGGGAACGTAGGCCTGATTTATTGGTGGAATCGGCCGTTTATCAGACACGTATCATGGAATTTTATGAAACGTACGGGAGTAATCAATGGTTTTGCTATGATAGCATATTTCATAAGTCCAAGGAGCACGACTCATCCCTGACGTGGGATTGTTTCGACTCCATTTCCTGGCAAAAAATTGAGAGGTCGAGCACGGCGAAGTCGCCATCTTTAGGCGGGAACGGTGTTGAGCCCTCCCGCCATTCTTCGGGGGCGCCCTTTCGGGCGGGTACAAGCAGTGATCAGAGCACAAAGAATAATGGCAACCCGGGTAAGAAAGGGGTCTGCTGGAGCTTTAACAGAGGCAAGTGTTCTAGGCCACAGGGATCTTGCAGGTTCAGGCATGAGTGTGCAGGGTGCGGACAGTCCTCGCACCCCGAGAGTACGTGCAGAGCCCGGACTGGTGATACGGGAGGTAGAGGAGGCGCCAAACAGGTTTAAAATAGACCGAGGGGCGCCATTACCTACCCCTGTTGATATCATGGCACTGATCCCTTGGCTGAACGAATACCCTGATCATATCTCCGCCGGGGTGTTGCGGGACGGTTTCTCATATGGTTTCCGCATCCCGGCGGGGGATTTTCGGGGGGAAGCACAATGTAAGAACCAACTATCGGTTCAACAGAATACGGCGGTGGTACAGGCGAAGATTGGGAAAGAAGTGGCCCGAGGACGGGTTGCTGGACCATATGACATACCACCAGTTGGCAATTTTGTTTGTTCGCCTTTGGGAGTGGTCCCCAAAAAGGACCCAGGGGAGTTCAGGTTAATACATAATTTGTCAGCTCCTAGGGGCCTTTCGGTGAACGATGCGATTGACCCGGGAGTTTGTTCGGTGCGGTACGCATCCTTTGATGAGGCCGTCGCCATTTTGAATCGCCTAGGGCCCGGAGCGCTGATGGCTTAATCAGATATCGAGTCAGCGTTCCGGTTGCTCCCGGTACACCCAGATGATCAGCGTCTCCTAGGTTTTATGTTTCAGGGACGCTATTACATGGATAAATGTATGCCAATGGGTTGCTCCATCTCTTGTGCGTATTTTGAGAAATTCAGTAGTTTTTTGCAATGGGCGTTCACAAGAGCCACGGGCTTTACACATGTTATGCATTATCTTGATGATTTTCTGTTTCTGGGGGCAGCCGGGGACACGGAATGTGCACAGGCCTTGAGGGAATTCTGTAATCTTATGGAGGAGTTTGGCGTGCCGCTGGCACCCGGTAAGACGGTAGGGCCATCTACTACACTCGAGTTTCTGGGAATTGAGCTCGATTCTGTAGAGGGGTGCTTCCGCTTGCCCGAAGAAAAGGTGATGAAATTCAGGGCCTCGCTAAAAATATGTCTCCGCGAGAGAAAAGTAACTCTCCATCAGTTACAACAGGCTGTGGGTCAGCTTAACTTTGCCCTGAGGGTAATACCGATGGCTCGCCCGTTTTCCCGTTCGATCGCTCAAGCCATGGTGGGCCTCAGGGAAGGGCACCACCGCACAAGACTGTCAGCAGAGGTTCGCCAGGATATGCGCATATGGCTGGCATTTCTGGCGGATTTCAACGGTCGTGTCGTGTGGACCGATCCACCAGTTTCCTCGGAAGAACTGGGGTTGTGGACCGACTCGACAGGGAGTGTAGGTTTTGGCGCCATATTCGGCAATCAATGGTCGGCACGAACCTGGCCTGAGTGGCGGCACGATAATGGACTCACTGGTAACATTGGGTTCCTGGAGCTGTTCCCCATTCTGGTGGCCTTGGAAACTTGGCCAGAGGGGTTTCGTGATCGCTCTGTGGTGTTCTGGTCTGATAATATGACCGTGGTTGAGTGTATCAATAGTCAGGCAGCACGCTGCAAATGGATTTTGAGATAACTGAAGGAAATTGTCCTGCTATGTATGAGACTAAACGTCCACTTTAGGGCAAGACACGTGCCAGGGGTACTAAACCAGGCAGCTGATGCGCTCTCTCGTTCCCATATGCAGGCCTTCCGGGGTTTTCTGCCCTCAGCGGACTCGGTGGCGGCACCATTTCCCGAAGCTCTCTGGTCTCTCGGTGCCCCGGATTACAAAACCTCGTGGGAGAGAGTCTAGCACCCAGGACAAGGAAGGCATATGAAGGGGCGTTCCGTTCCTATTGGTCCTTTTTGGGTTCAGCTAGGGGGGAGCAATGGGGGCAGGAGGAGTATGTCCTGAAATTTCTGGTGTCTTTACATCAGGCGGGCAAATCAGTAGCTACGGCCAATAGGCAACGGGCCGCCATTTCTTTCATGGCACGGGCTCATGGCATCCAGGACCCCACATCGTCCTTTCTGGTGCAAAAGGCGCTGCGTGGGTGGCAACGCATTGAGGGTCGTAGAGTGGTTGAGAGGCACCCGATAGGTTTGGAAAGGTTGTCCCTGTTACTGTCCGTACTCCCTGCGACATGTTCATCTCAATCTGAGACGGTGCTATTCCGGGCCACTTTTGCATTAGCATTCCATGGGGCTATGCGGGTAAGCGAACTGGTAGCGAGGAACAAGCAGGATACGGGGGGAGGTCTGTGTCGAGAACACATTCAAATAAAGGGGGAGACAATGGTAGTCTCAATAGCCAGGTCCAAGACCGATCAGGGAGCGATCGGGGACAGTGTGGTAGTCCAGCGGATTCCGGGATCTCCCATGTGCCCGGTAAAATGCGTAGAGGAGTATTTAGCGCAGAGGGCGGCATCATAGGGGGGAAGCTTGCTGAGGCACACCGACGCCACCCCACTGACTAGGTTTCAATTTCAGCGGGTGTTAACGATGGCAATCGCGGCAGCGGGCTTGAACCCGAGCGATTTTGGGACCCATTCCTTCCGGATAGGGGCTGCGACAGAGGCGACAGCCAGGGGTCTGAGTGTTGAGAAGGTGAAACAGTTGGGGCGTTGGTCCTCGAACTGTTATAAAAGGTATGTGCGGTTGTACATGTTGTGAAGCTTATGTCATGTACTCACGCTTCTTGTTTTCTGTTTGGTTTACAGTTTCGCGAGCAGGCTTTGCGGGGCGGACTGTGCAGTTGACCCGACACCTGGGGACCAGCGGTGGGCGCCATCTTGAGTGAGGCAGTCGGGGAGAGCGCTCTAGTCGCGCCCTACTCCCGCCCTCCTGGTGTATTTTAATCGAACTTTTGCAGAGCTCGGCGCCCTTCAGAAGCTCTCCCTAGCGAGGGGAACTGGGGCTGCGAGCAACTGTTGTGTACAAAAACGTGCAATCTGGACTTCTAATTTTAATAGCATCGTGATTACCGCATTTTGAGCGCTTTTTAACTCTTTTTAAAATTGTTTGGAATTCATCTCTGGGGGCTTTAAAATTAAGGGGAATTGATACCTTAGGCACTCTGACACCCTAAACACCTCTCTTCCTCTTTTAAATCCGCCCTACCGCTCCTTAGCCGACACTCGGCGGCGGTGGGCGCCATCTTGAGTGAGGCAGTCGGGGAGAGCGCTCTAGTCGCGCCCTACTCCCGCCCTCATGGTGTATTTTAATCAAACTTTTGCAGAGCTCGGCGCCCTTCAGAAGCTCTCCCTAGCGAGGGGAACTGGGGCTGCGAGCGACTGTTGTGTACAAAAACGTGCAATCCGGACTTCTAATTTTAATAGCATCGTGATTACCGCATTTTGAGCGCTTTTTAACTCTTTTTAAAATTGTTTGGAATTCATCTTTGGGGGCTTTAAAATTAAGGGGAATTGATACCTTAGGCACTCTGACACCCTAAACACCTCTCTTCCTCTTTTAAATCCGCCCTACCGCTCCTTAGCCGACACTCGGCGGCGGTGGGCGCCATCTTGAGTGAGGCAGTCGGGGAGAGCGCTCTAGTCGCGCCCTACTCCCACCCTCCTATCTCCCTACATAATGTGCAAAGCAACCAGACGGCGCAGCGGGCTGGCGCAGCGGGCGCACCGGATACGCGCCGAAGCCGCGCCTAAGCCAAGCCCGTCTGCGCCCGTCCGCGCCAAGACCGCGCCGGGCGCGGCCCATGCTGCTTCCACTTCCCCTGTACTCAGGTACGACTCTTCCGAGCTGCTGTCTATGCGCCCCACCTTACCTAGTCCTTCCTGTAGTGTGACCACCTTTGGGGCCCTTACATCTGCCGACCGTGTGGTTGGTCATCCTCCAGCCCCGTCAGCCCCATTCCTCCCCCTCCCCCTCTTCCTCGGCATAAGACAACCTCCTTTAATGGTGGCCTCATCAACGCCAGATCCTTAGCGCGACACGGACAAGACATCCATGACCTTATTATAGCAGCCAATCTTGATGCCTTGTTCATCACTGAATCTTGGTTGCATGATGCTTCAAACCCCGATCTTGCCACCGCTCTCCCCCCTGATTATACCATCTTCAGGCGAGATAGACCCATTGGTCGGGGAGGCGGACTGGCCATCATTGTAAAAAAAGCACTCAAGTGCCACACATTTGATCTGGCTTCCTTCCAGGACTGTGAATCCCTGGGATTTGTTATCCAAACCAGTTTCTCCTCCGCCTTTTCAGGAGCACTCGTCTATCGCCCCCCCGGAAATGCCACTACATTCTTGGACTCCCTTGATGAAACTCTGGCAGCTTTTCTTACCCATTACCCCACCTTCACCCTTTTTGGAGACTTCAATCTTCATTTGGAATCCGATACTGACCCCCACACTCTCAATTTCCGCCACTCTCTTGAGATTTTTGGTCTCTCCCAATTAGTCTCCCTTCCCACCCATTGTGCCGGGCACACCTTGGACGGCATTTGCACAAACCTGACTTCCCTAGATGTTTCCATCCCCTTGCCACAAATATGGACAGATCACTGTCTCATTCCCTTCTCCATCAATACCAAAACCTTGCCCCCTCCTCCCATTAAACTCTCTCACACCCCCTTCCCTGTCAATTGGAAGAAGGTAGCTGAGTACATCAAACTCAATCCACAACCGGCTGTACCCCCCCCTTCCATCATGGGTGACGCTTCACTAGATTCCACAAACGTCCACCTGTGGGTCGAGAGAGTAATCTCTGCCAATGCAAAATCCGTCATCCAAAAACCCGTCCGAGGAAAAAAGAAACCCAATGCCCCCTGGTATACTCCGGCCCTCGCTGACTGTCACCTCGAGTGTAGGCTTTTGGAGAGAGAATGGAGAAAAACCTACGATCCAACGTCCAGATCCATATACATTCTCCAGAGAAAGCAATATCTCTCCAATATAAAAAAAGCAAAAAAGGCATTCTTCACTCTAGCAATAGACTCAGCTAAACAGAAACAACAAACGATTTTCAATATCGTAAAATCTTTTACTCATCCCAAAGCACTGGCACTTGAAATCCCCCCCTCGCAAGCCCTCTGTGATCAAATTGCTGTTTTTTTTTAGGAGAAAATTAATAATATCCATAAGGACTTCCCCCCTGCACCTATTCCAACCCAAGAGCCTGACACAACTATTCCCTCACTAAATCAATTCACAGCAGTCTCCCTATTGCAAACGCACAAAGCCATACTAGCCTGCAAATCAGGTGCACCCACGGACTCCTGCCCCCCAGTCATCTTGCACCACCTTATTGAGTCCGTCAACCCTCTAATCAATGCGATTGTGAACGAATCCCTCGACTCCGGTATTGTTCCTATTGAGTGGAAGAAGGCCACAGTCAAGCCCCTCATGAAAAAGCAAAATAAATCCCCTACTTGACTTGACTACTGATTTGTCTAACATGCGCCCAATCTCACTTCTCCCTGCGCTAGGCAAAATCACCGAGCAACTAGTCCATGAGGAATTAAAGAATTTTGTGGAAAATCAATGTATCCTGCACCCACAGCAATCTGGCTTCCGCTCTGGCCACTCCACAGAGACCGCTTTGATTGAGTTGTCAGACACCATCAAGTTCTTGCAGGATGAGGGCAGGCAGGCTGTCCTCATCCTGCTCGACTTAACCGCGGCCTTCGACACCATCTCACATGCTATTCTAATTAATAGGATGCGTGAGATTGGTGTCTCGGGCTCCGCGCTTGCTTGGATAACTTCATTCTTGTCCAATCGCTCTCAAACGGTCTCCTTAGGCCCCTTTCTTTCTGGTGAACGATCCATCATCTCAGGGGTGCCCCAGGGCTCCATCCTGAGCCCCCTCTTTTTTAATGTATATATGGCCCCCCTTCTCACGTTGATCGAGTCACATGGGATTCTCGTGACATCCTACGCTGACGACACCCAGCTTGTCGTCACTATCGATAAAAGACTTCCGGATGCTGCCATCAGATTCCAAAACTGTCTGTCAGAAGTCTTTTCCTGGCTCAACCTGCATCATTTAAAATGCAACAGCGCCAAAACAGAAATAATTCCCCTAGGTAAAGGCACATTCTTTTCCCCCAAAGATTGGTGGCCTCATAACTCCGAAGCACCACCTAGCGCGGTCGCTTCAGCCCGCAACCTGGGCGTTCAATTTGACGCTTCCCTCAGCTTCGATGAACATGTGCGTATTACCGCAGGGCGCTGTTTCAGTCTGATCAGGCAATTAAAGAAATTTTTTAATTTTCTGCCTATCACAGCCAGGAAATCAGTCGCGGTGGCGCTTATCCTCTCCCGGCTGGATTATTGTAACGGCCTCCTAGCAGGCATCAAGAAATCCTCTCTGAAAAAACTACAATGTGTCCAACATGCAGCAGCCAGGCTTGTTTTGAAACTCCCCCGTAGGTCCTCGGCCTCTGCAGCCCTCAACGCCCTCCATTGGCTGCCCCTCCATAAGAGAATCTTATTCAAGCTCTTAGTCACTGTATTCAAAGCTAACAGGTGCATGGGTCCATCCTACCTGACCAAGCGCTTCCAGCGTTACACTCCAACCCGCTGTTTGAGGTCATCTGGCGCCAATTTCATCTCGGAACCCCGTATAAAATTAAAATCCAAGGGTGGAAAGACCTTTTCTTTTCTGGCGGCTAAGGCATGGAACCGTCTCCCCCCCAACCTTAGGCACGCTCCCTCAGAAAGCCTATTTAGGAAATCCCTGAAAACTTGGATTTTTTCTCAGTCCGACTCCTCAGTCCTCGCAGCTATTTGATCCATGCCCCCCATAGACGACCTTCTGCGTGCTCAGCGCCAAGATGCTCCCTCCGGAGCGAAAGTTAGCGCTTTACAAATGCCAATAAATATCAAATATCAAAGATCACCGGCTGAGGAAAGAGTGGTGTGGGTCGTTGGCCACTCATACGTGAGGCGTGCCGCGGACGTATTCAAAGCAGGTGACATGATTCACGTGGCTGGGGAATACGGGTACAGGGTGACCTTCCACGGAAGGGGCGGGCTCTGTATTGACCAGTTTCAAAGTTTTATTGAGGGACTGTTAGGGCGGACGAGGTCACCGCCATGTGTAATCATAGTGCATCTTGGGGGCAATGATTTGGTGACCATTGGTCGACGAGTACTTCTCGAGTCAATTTTGTCTGCAGTGAGTTGGTTGGCGAGAAGGGTTCCGGGGTTCACAATTGCATGGTCACACGTGATTCCTCGGAAGGTGTGGCGGGGGGCCCTCTCTGTGTCAGCTTTGAACCAGTCGGTGAAGAAGGTTAATAACAAAATGAGTAGGTTGTTTCGTACAGGTAAATTGCATTGTATTCCACACGGATGTATCCGGGGGGACCATATGTATTTGGAGGATGGGGTCCATTTGTCCCGGGAGGGTAATGTCTTACTCATAGGAGACTTCATAGCTTGGTTAAAGAGTTTACGTAGCCATGACCTTTCGTAGGAGCTTTTGTGGGGGTTCCGGATAGCCGGTCAACTATCCGGCCTGTGGCGGTAAGGTCATGATCGGTGAGCAGTAATTGGAAGATCCCTAGAGGTGGGGCGCCACCCATTATGGATGGGAGCGCCCGGGGGGAGGCGGCCATTGGCCCCTCACACGGGGAGGCGGTACCCTTCTAAGGATGGGACCGCCGAAAGGGAAGGCGGTCAAGACCCCTCCCTGGGGAGGAGGGGCTACGGGTCCCCTCCTTGGAATTTCCCGGGGCCAGGACATCCGCGACGGCGGATGTGGTAAGCAGTGTGGGGTGGGAGGGGGGTCTACGCTACCTTCTAGACACCTCACACGAGTCCTCGGACGACCACCAAGATGGCGTCGAGTAAGTATGGGCCTCCGTTAAGACAAGGGAAATTAGAAGTTGGCACAGAGGTACAGTCCTCTGTGCGCCCGCCCCTCACAAGTAAGGGGGGGAGTCTGGTATTAGGGATCTGACACCGGTTACGACCTTGCCGTTGGCACGTAATGTTAGGATGTACAATTTGAATTTTGAGAAATGCATTTACAGGATGTTTTAGAATCGGCTAGGAGAACCTTTGTATTAGAGATATGTTAAGGTTAGCCAATAAACATCGTAATGTATAAATGAAATTGTACATGATATGAAACTGTTATTTAAATGTTTTAATTTTGTTTCATATTTTGATAAATACGGCCGCGAGGGTAACTCCCTCCCGCCTTCCAAAAGCTCAAGAACTGTATCCGTCTTCCCATTCTTGGGGATTGTGTTGGGAGGGGGTGACGGGTATCCGGGCCATATAGCTTTTCTTGATGTTGTTGGAGGGGCCTCAAGTTCCTTAGGCCTTATGGTGGTAGGCTGGTAGTTTTGCCATTGTCCAAATTACATAAGCGGTTCGTCGTGTGTTTATGGCTCGAAGGCAGTCATCGAGTTTTGAATTGTATACGTCGTCATGGCTATCCATTAAAAAAATTATTTGGGTGTCCTCTGGATAGTGTAACAGGTGAGATTGTAAGATTTATTTTGATTTGGAAGGATGTTGAATAATAGAGGATATATAGTGGACCACTGAGGAATGCCACAATGTTGTATGGGAGGAGTTAATGTGAAAGGGGGTAGGCAGACAACACTTTGTCTGTCTGTGAGATAGGAAGCAATCCATTTTAAAGCATTTTCACAGATTGTGAAGACTTTTCAATAGGATGTGATGGTGGACAGTACAGCTAACTTAACCCGTTGATCCAAATCTGTGATCTGAATCAGAGTGGTTCCTAGGCTTTTCACAGAAGGATGAGGATTGGACAAGCTGCCCACTTCATTATGCCACAGAAATGAGGGTAGCATAGGTCTCAAATAGAAACATGTCATTATGTCTGATTTGCTCGATTTTAGCTTAAGGTGATTTCTGGTCATCCAGCCATATTTGACAATAACATGGGAACACAATGGGAACCGTAAATATGTTATTGTGGCTCCAGTTTTAACAGTATCTGGGTGTCGTTGGAATAGTTGCACCAGATAAGGCCATGGGCTTTGATAAGCTAGGGCAGTGGTCTGCAACAGATGCTGTAAAAGATTAAGTGATGACAGAGGTTCGTGGGATGCTCGAAGTGAGATTATGAGATGAGAAGGAGAAATATGTGTCAAGATGATTTGGAGGGAATTTGAGAAGAAAGAAGAGAAGACTCCCTGGGCCTTTTCTTGGTCACAAAGTTGCAGCCCAAATGTTTAGTTATGAACGCTGTCAATAACAACCAGATATAGGTCAAGGAGATTGAAGGTAGAAGCCCCCGATCCATACAAATGGGTGACTATGGACCAGTAGCCCCTGTGCTTAGAAACTGACCAGCACATCTGCTAGGATGTCATTGACGTAGTCATTAAGTTACATTAAACAAGTGATCTCAATGCATATCGAGAAAATGTTAACCCCTTCGGTGCTCATGACGAGCTCAGGTCGTCATGACCACACCCATTTCTATTAGGTCCCAGCACAGGAGAGGAATCTCTCAAGCAGCCAAGGTGTTAAGTGGTACCTTGCCTGTAGTTGTTGAGGGTGCAGAATAAAGGAGGATGTGTGAGGAATGGCATGCCATATAAAGCTTTCAAATCATCAGCTTATATTTGCTCTTGAAAGAAATTGTTCAGGATGCTTTCTAATAATCACTTGATTGTATATGGCTCATCATACCTGTTTCTAAACACTGAAAATAACACGTTACTATCATCCAATTTATGGTGCACAATATACCGACCTTTGGGAGGATGTAACACTGATTCAGCCTTGTCGATGGTTGAACTTGTGACTTGCCAATCATTGCTTTGTTCAAGCGATTAATGTTATTATCATCCTACTGGTATAGGCGACGCTGAGGAATGGTCAAGAGCTCCTTGAAGACAGCAAGGGAGTCATTTCTTGCAGTAAGCTACACGTTTGGAGGGATTCAATGTTGAAAGAAAGGGTGAGGTATAGCAGAATTAGGTGATGGAGGTTAAGGAGTGTCCAGAGTTGCAATCTGTGTGGCGAGGTGAAATTCAATGGCTAGGCTGGGATTCAATTGAGTCACTTACTGGCCTCCACTAATCAATCCAGTGGCCTCAACTCGGGCATGAAATGTCCTGGCAGTGACATGTCGAGAGGCTGAAGGACGTCTTCCTCTGCCAACCTTATTGCTTTTCTGTACGAGTGTCCATATGCACTCCAGATGTTACCCATGCCACCCAATCTTTTGAAGTGGCTTTTCAATGGCTCTTCTTTGCTTTTTTCTTTTATGTCCCTTCCTTATGTCTATTTCCATGACAGATGCCTGTCGCTCCTGGTAGCACTTGCTAACCACTGTCACATAAGGCCTGATTGAGACTTTGGCAAACTGTACTCCATCTGCCAGGGTGACTGAGGACACTGCCTCATGTGAGAACAACAAGGACCCCCTGGGTAGTGGTAATATGTAGACTCCTAGGGCAGGGTAACAACAGGTGTGAGTAAAAATCCTAGGCCATCAAAGAACTAAGTGAACAATGAAGCCAAACCAGTGGTCAAAGGAATAATCGAAATAGCAACTTATATAAAAAACATATTTTTAATCAGTATATTAAAAATCATATAGCAAATGACCAAAAATCAGACTATATGATGAGAATAAAAGTTCATCCAACATATACAAACATTATACAAATAAATATATTACATAAAAATCATATTGTGTACAATTCAAAATACATTCAAACATCACAATTAATGACTGGAGTACTAAAGAAACGTAAAAACTCGACGCGCGTTTCGGCAGTGAACCGCCTTCCTCAGGAGTCACAGATTAAGTCATCAGGAGACACTCTATCTGTGCAGTACAATAATAGCAGGTGATATCTTCACATATATTTCTTTGAAACACTGTATCTCTCGGTAAAAACTAATTCCTGATATAAGGTGATATTCTCTCTTTCCGTGGAGGATTGCTCCCCACACTGCGATCGTCAGAGCAGCACTATCTTGCTGTCCATCCACCATTTATTTGCACAAGTTGTGTATTCTCCTTTGCACCAAGACGTCTCCGTCCGTTGATGCACATCAGGCATCGCTTAGTATTTCTACATGTAATAAATAAGTGACACAGTATCCGACGTCTTTTTAAGGGTACACCTCAAGGCACCACGCATCGTACCTCCATCTGAACAAATAAGTTGTGAGATCCCACTAGCGAATTGTGAGCCGCTATCTATTTAACAAGAACTATCCTGCTGCTCCACATATATGTTATATGTTTTTACTATCGTCATCTGAACATAGAATATCACCTTATATCAGGAAGTCACGGGAGTCCACTTCAAGGTACAAACAAGCATTTGCAATGCAATATGTCTCGCATTCACAAGAGTTTCAGCTATTGGCATTGTAAATGACAATGCCTTCTATTTATGTGTTGGTTTTTAAAACATAAATGGCCACCAGCTTTCCTTGAGTTGTGACTTAAGCTTAAATGAAAAAAGACAAAATGGCCACTGGTGTGTTAGGATGCGTAAATGTGCTCTGTTATCTCATGACACATGCAAACTCACCATCTTAAAAAGATTTTTGGTTCAGAAAACCCATTTCACGAAGGCTTATGGTGCATTACAAGGCTTGTGCATTCATTCTTACGCACTGGCAACCATGTTGGAACATCTATAATAAAACCCATTCTAAGATCACCGCTGGTAAATGTGTATGCACTGTAGTACACCAGTGACCTTTTTTGTTAAGCCATGCTTTACTAACAAGAGTTGGCAAAGCAATAGTTTGCTAATTACATTACAAATGAGAGAACTATTGGCTTTGCTAAAGCTTGTTTCGATTTGGCCTCACAACAATTAGGCATTATATTAGCACTTCACATTTTATGCAAAAAAAAGCCATACATTTTGGTGCTGTAATGATATAACAGGAAACGAGGCTTCACTTCACTAGTGTGTTTGATGATAAATAAAAAACATTTGAAACCTCCATATAGAACACAAGTTTATTACTCAATTGTGTGGATTATTCCAGGATGGTAACTATAAATTGTTTAAGTTTTCATTACTCATACTATACTTTTATCGTAACATTTTCTCATTCTGTGGCTAATGGGAAAAGACCGACATTGCTGAGCATACACTGCACAGTGTGGGCAAATAATTTGCCAAACTTTTCTTTTGGGGGTAAAACAATCTAGTTTTTTTTTATTAAATCTTGACTTTCAACTGAAAAATAAAGATCACAGACTTATGACCCCCACCTTTATCAACGACTTCCACTATCTTTCCCTTTAGTCAACAATTGAACACCAAAAGGAGGGCACAGGTTGTTGGTAAATTACATTCAAGAATGCATTTACCATTAGCGGACCAAGCTGTCAGAAAAATAATTGAAACGGTAAAAGAGTATCCTGAAGTGATGATCTATCTATCTATACTAATATAATAAAGAGAGAGCCCAAACCTTTGAGGCGAGTAATCTCAGGAACCACAGCACCAATCACAACACCCAATACAGGGATGGAAAGGGCAGTTGCAGCAGAAGGACATAGGCTATGCAGACGCCCACCATATACATTTAAAAGGTAAAAGAACTGTGCCAGCATAGTAGTCCCTTGTGGGCGTGTCTGTGTTGTGCTGTGGGCGTGACAAATGCTGTGGGCATGTGGTACGTTCCGCCCTTCAAGCCATGCCTCATATCGTGTGCTGTGGGCGTGTGCTGGGGGCGTGGGCGTGTGCGGGGCGCGGGATTATGGGAAAAAAAGGGGAGCATTGTGCCCAATATTTCATTATTTTTTCTTCCCAGGTTCTGTACATTCCAGCTCCGGGTGTCCAACCTGCTTCCTTTAAATACCCCTGCACCCCATAATCATAACCCACCCGTACTCCTTAAAATACCCCAACACCCTTAAACACTAACCCATCTTAACCCTATAAATATACCATGTACCCCAAAACCCAAACATATCCCTAAACCCTAAAAATACCCCTGTACCCCAAAACCCAAACCTAGCCCTGAACCCTATAAAAACCCCTGTACCTCAAAACCCAAACCTACCCCTGAACCCTAAAAATTCCCCTGTACCCCAAACCCAAACCTAGCCCTGAACCCTAAAAATACCCCTGTACCCTAAAACCCAAACCTACCCCATAAACCTAAAATACTGCTGTACCCAAAACCCAAACCTAGCCCTGAACCCTTAAATACCACTGTACCCCAAAACCCAAACCTACCCCTGAACCCTAAAAATACCCCTGTACCCCAAAACCCAAACCTAGCCATGAACCATAAAAATAACCCTGTACCCCAAAACCCAAACCTACCCCTGAACCCTAAAATACCCTATACCCCAAAACCCAAACCTAGCCCTGAACCCTAAAAATACCCCTGTACCTCAAAACCCATACCTATCCCTAAACCCTAAAACTACCCCTGTACCCCAAAACCCAAAACTATATCTGAACCCTTAAAATACCCAAACATCCCAAAACATATACCTAAGTACCCCAAAACATATACCCCTATACCCATACTTACCTTATCCAAACATTTTTAAAAAAACATGCTTTTACCATTCATGCATATACAACAAATTTCGTTGTAAATGTATGAGTGGTAAAAGCATATAAAATGTAATGCCATGTGTTATAATGGCATTGCAGAGTCATGGTACTTTCGTAATGAAAGTATGCGAAGTGATTGTATGCGGAAAGAAAGCTGCCGAATAATGGGTGTTTACCCTCCCCCGGTAAGTACATTGGTGGCACGGCGGCCCACATCTCCAGCAACATACTCATATTTTTTCACCACCTATTTGAAAAATGCACAGGTCTCTTTCATTGATGGCCAGCACCGACATACACTTTTAGACAACCTCCCGCCACAAGTTCCAGAATTGCGAACTTTAGAGCTGGGGAGCTACGTTCGAATCTTGGCATCAGCTCAACATCCTGTGATTCCAGGCAAACCGCTTTGTCCCCCCGTGCCTACCACAAATGAATGTGTTCTTCTGTAATGTAAATTCTGCTCATGCCATGTTGTCGAATTCGTGCTATATAATATTGCAAGGAAAAATAAAGTAGGGAAACTCGAGTTCACACACTACTGAACGCGCACTCTGAAGTGCATCAGCAGTGCACTGTGAATCAGAGAGTTTCACAGGCCTGTCACAGATAAGAAATGCTGTCAAAACGAAATCCTACAAAACAATATACTATTGGCCGGTAGCAATTCATACCCGGACAACGTCGGGACGGGCTGCTAGTCTATATATATATAAAAACGAAAGTATGCCTGTCTGTTTGTCCTTTATGCATTACTACACCATTCATTCGATCGGCATGAAACTTAGGGAAGTTGTTGAGTACACTCCCGCAAAGGTTTCTGGCAAAAAAAAAAAAAATAGTTAAAAGTTGTTGAGTACACTCCCGCAAAGGTTTCTGGCAAAAAAAATATATATATCGCGCCCCCTGGCCCTCCAAGGCCCTCGTAATCTTTCCAATACTGAACGTTTAAAGTTTCCGGTGCGACTCGCTTTTGCAATGACCATCAACAAAGCACAAGGACAATCGCTGCAAGTGTGTGGACTAGATTTGGAGAATACGTGCTTCTCACATGGACAACTGTATGCGGCCAGCTCACGCGTCGGAAAACCTTCTGATTTATTCATGTACGCACCAGATGGAAAAACAAAAAATACCGTGTATCCACAAGCACTCGAATAAATAAACAGAATTAAAACAACACTTTAAAATATTTTCCACATTAAAATGAATAAGTTTCAATAAAAATTACACAATGTAAATTGAATGTTATCATAACAAGTTTACTCAAATTTCCTGTCTTCTGAGATCGCAGCAACACGCGACGGGTAAGCTAGTAGTGCAATAAAATGGATTGAATTCTAAAAATGGTACTCGCTACTGTCAGATGAATGAATGAAACATGAATGGGTGAGCAGGTGAATGAATGCTTGTATCTTTTATGGCCGTGTTATACTTGACTTCACTTAACAAATGAATGAGTGAGTGCATAAATGAATGAATGCATGAATAGATGGACAGATTAACACCTTGGCTGCTAGGGGTTTTCCCGTCCTGTGCTGATTGATGGATAATCCCATTGTTCATGACAAGGTCAGCTCGTCATAAGCACAGCACAACCGTGCCTCATGACAAGCTGACCTTGTCATGAGCATCCAAGGGGCTAAACGTTGATAGTGGGACAAATTTCTGACAGACAAATCATTAACAAACATGAATGAACTCACAAGACACTGAGTGGAACAGTGATGTATGCATATATGAATTAATTAAAACACTAGACAAAGATATGTGCCTCAAGGACTGAAACTGGTGCATTAAGGACTGAAACAGGAATTGATGCGACATTAAAGAAAGATGAATGTAATATTGTATGAGGCAAAGAGGGTCTTGATGGAAAAATAAATGAGGCATTGAAGATGACTGGCTGTGTTGTTAAGGTAACATGTATCAATATGGATGAACCAATTTGGTATTCGTAATGGCTGAGAGACATCCCCTAAGCTGCAAGACAGGCTGGGAGATGAGAAAAACAATAAATGCTCTTGAACCTCAACAGGCTTGGCTAAGCCAGAGACATGCTGGGGTACCGGAACAATTTTCAGAGTGGGGGTGATGAAATCATTGCCACAACAACAGTTGGTGGAAAGAATGCAGAACAATGTCATACATTCAACCCAGTACAGAGATCTGGGCCTAAATCCATAGTTTTTTGCTCACCACGCCATTCCAGTTTGAACCCAGCCATATGCAAATCAGTCTTGACCCTGTGCCCCATGGGAACAGTCCAGCCCGAACTGTCAAGTCAGGTCCTCCCTCGACTGGAAACAAGCATCCTAGGACCGGATTCGGGCTTTCACCGCTCATCAGCCAGGATAGCTTGATTCCAGTGGCATGGAGAGCACGGGTCCCAGGTCTGAGCATACCCGTCCCACTCGGGGTGACAAATGCAAAAACAACAGTTGATGGACAAAATGCAGAACAATGTCACACATTCACCCCAGTACAGAGATCTGGGCTTAAATCCATTGTTTTTTTGCTCAACATGCGATTCCAGTTTGAACCCAGCCATATGCAAATCAGTCTTGACCCTGTGCCACATGGGAACAGTCCAGCCCAAACTGCCAAGCCAGGTCCTTCCTGGACTGGAAACAAGCATCCTAGGACCGGTTTCGGGCTTGGCAGTTCGGGCTGGACTGTTCCCATGAGGCACAGGGTCAAAACTGATTTGCATTTGGCCATGTCTAAACTGGGGTGGTGTGGTGAGAAAATTACGATGTAGGACGGGTATGCTCAGATATGAGTCCCGTGCTCTCCATGCCACTGGATTCAAGCTATCCTGGCTGAAGAAGGCTGATAGCTAGAAACCGGTCCTAGAATGCTTGAATCCGGTCCAGGGAAGACATGGCTTGGCAGTTTGGGCTGGACTGTTCCCATGAGGCACAGGGTCAAGACTGATTTGAATATGGCCATGTCTGAACTGGGGTGGTGTGATGAGCAAAAGAAATATGGATTAAACCCAGATCTGTGACTGGGGGTGAATGTTTTGCCATTGTGCAACATTCCATCCATCAATTGCTGTTTTTGCATTTGTCACCCCGAGTGTGACCGGTATGCTCAGACATGAGTCCAGTGCTCTCCATGTCACTGGAATCAAGCTATCCTGGCTGATGGAAGGCTGATAGCCAGAAACCTGTCCTAGGATGCTTGATTCAGGTCCAGGGAAGACATGGCTTGGCAGTTCGGGCAGGATTGTTCCCATGAGGCACAGGGTCAAGACTGACTTGCATATGGCCATGTCTGAACTGGGGTGGGGTGGTGTGGTGATCAAAATAACGATGGATTAAACCCAGATCTGTGACTGGGGGTGAATATTTTGCCATTGTGCAACATTCTATCCATCAATTGTTGTTTTTGCATTTGTCACCCCGAGTGGGACGGGTATGCTCAGACGTGAGTCTCGTACTCTCCATGCCACTGGAATCAAGCTATCCTGGCTGATGAAGACTGATAGCCAGAAACCGGTCCTAAGATGCTTGATTTCGGTCCAGGGATGACATGGCTTGGCAGTTCGGACTGGACTGTTCCCATGAGGCACAGGGTCAAGACTGATTTGCATATGACCATGTCTGAACTGGGGTGGTGTGGTGAGCAAAATAACCATGGATTAAACCAAGATCCGTGACTGGAGGTGAATGTTTTGCCATTGTGCAACATTCCGTCCATCAATTGTTGTTTTTGCAATCAATGCAGCTGCCAGCGTCCCCCGCAGGGGGACATCAGCAGGGCAGCCCTCTAGTGCCTAGTAGTCGGAGCCCCCCGTCCCCTAGGAGGGGGAGGCTCTCACCGGCCTCACCAGCCCCTCCCCATGGATGGTTGCACCAGTGACGTGCTTCCAGGAGAGGAGACGCCTGGGGGCGGGCTGGGGTACTTAGGCCCCTGCCTCCTCCAGGTCAACCTCTTTTCCAGTCGTCCTGCTGCCTGCCTGCCTCGCTGCACCCACCCTATCCTCGTACCCAGCAGCTGGGCAGGTGGTGTGCAATTTTGGATGTTCTAATATTTTCTTTTGTGTTGCAGGCAGAGTTACAGGGCGATCTGTGGGCAGACGGGTACAGTAAGGGTAACTCTGTGGCAGAATAGTACAGTAAGGGTACCTCTGCCTTGCAGAGTAGGGGTGACAGAGCCAAAGAACTGGAGCCGCAGGGAGGTTCTGGGAAAACCGAGACGGTGCCCCGTTAGTCCTTCGGGCGGTTGGGGGCCTGACCAACCGGGGGTGTGCCGTACCACGCTCCGCCCTGAAAAGGGCAGGGGTATAAGACATGATCACGTGATCCAGAAGGGGATCTACAAAGGTGCTGCACTGTCCGGGCGTCGACTCACCTTGCCGGCAGGCTCATTAGGCGGGCGGGGCAGCGAGGGGCTGCCTGCCCATGATCGCCCGTAAGATAACCCACAAAACTTCATACTTTTGTTGTATGTAAATAAACCTGCAGCAGTTCTTTTCCCATAAGCAATGTTTCCGGTGTAATCATTATATGGGCAAATGCAAAATGTTGGGGGGGAGCGGATGACGGTGTTGGTACTATGCTAGATCACTCAACTCACAGGAATTCAGAAAAATAAAAGCATTAAACAAAGAACAATTTTAGCAAATTTGCCAGATCCCGAGAGTGGTAAGGGTGCTGTATGTATCTAGTAGTGCACTTTGGAGAACACTGTTGTAAAAATATTATTAAAACACTGTGCTTTACAAACAGCATGTTCTCATTGAAATGACCACTAATTTTGCACAGACCATATTTTACAGATAAAACTATATAGCTCACAAACAATAATGTAAAAATTGGGTTTCATTGAATATTTGTCAGTGGCGCAACACCAAGTGAAGTGTCTCGATTTGTGTTGCTCCTATTTAAATCTGTGTTTCTTTAACACTTTAGAATTACAAAAAGTGCTTAATTTGTACTTTTCTAGCTGGTGATACATTTTGAAATGTTTGCACAATTCATTTTCCGGGATTGGAATGGTGTTGAGGGTTAGAAAAAATGACATCCTACCCACTTTAACTTTGCATCAGCAAGGTTGTCACATAATTCCACTCTACAAAAACCTCTTAGTTTGCAGTCAGAAAAGAAAGGTAAACACCAATCTTCATGTTAAAAGAATAAGCAGCAATATGTGAGAATACAAACCCTGACATTTGAACTCTGTCTATAAATGCTCATTATATGGTACAAGATAAAAACAATTGTTAACCCCTTCGCTGCGGCGGCAATTCCGCCGCAGCGCTGGGGGGGGGCCGAGCGGCGCTCGCATGTTATGTTAATGGTTTTTGTACCGCGCACAGCTGCCCCAGCAAAGGGGCGTCCTGGCGCCAAGGAAGGTATACACAACATCACAAAATGCAACAGAATCAGGGATTTTTATTAAAAAGAAAGGTTTTGATGGCACGTCTGAACTGGAATAAATCTTCCAGAGCTCGAATTTCACTGGGAAGAGAGTTCCATAATTTTGCGGCTACTACTCGGAAGGAGCGGCCTCCAATCCTGCTCAGCAAAAAGCGTGGAACAACAGACAAATTCTGGCCCATCGATCTCAAGGATCGAGAGGGAACATATGGGGTCAGTAAGTTCATCAGAATAGGTGGGGCCGTGCCTTTCAAAATTTTAAAAGCCAGGCAAAGCACCTTAAACTCGATCCGCCGAGCAACAGGCAGCCAATGGAGCGCTTGCAATGCTCTGGACACTGAACAACGTCTGGGCAACCCTAATACCGCTCTTGCGGCGGCATTCTGCACTCGTTGCAGCCGCATAAGTTCTGCCTTGTTCGTACCTGCTAGCAGTGCACTGGCATAATCTATCCTAGATAGTACAGAGGCCTGGACCACAAGCTGTCTAGTGGGGGCATCGAAGAATTTCAGCACCGGCCTGATACCCCTGATGATGCCAAAACAGGAGGCAGCCACCCTCTTAGTCTGGCAGGTGAAACTAAGCGTAGGGTCCAGCCAGACCCCGAGATTTTTTATCTCCATAGCGGGAGAAGGGATCATTCCTAACTCGGGGGGCCACCAGTTGTCATTCCACCATCCAGGTTGCTTACCGACCACCATAACCTCTGTCTTCTTTGTGTTCAATTGGAGACAGTTCTGGTTCATCCAATTGGCCACCGCACGTAACCCCTCATAAAAGTTGAGGGCTTCCACAGCTGAGTCCCCACTTAATGTGACCGCCAGCTGCGTGTCATCCGCATAGGACACCATTGTCAGGCCCCAGCGTTTGACTACCGCAGCCAGTGGTCTCACATATAGATTAAATAGAGTGGGGCTCAAAGATGATCCCTGTGGGACCCCCAAGGTGAGCGGGTGAGAGGTGGATTTACCAGGTGGTATCGCAACCTGAAAAGATCTGTTGGAAAGGAAGGAGCGGAACCAACATAGAGCCAAACCCCTAACCCCAGCTTCCTCTAACCGCCGCAACAGGATCTCGTGGGACACCGTATCGAAGGCGGCACTCAGATCTAACAACAAGAGTGCCGCTGTTCGTCTGGTATCCAGCACGGAGCGCAGATGTTCGACCATGTACAGCAAGGCAGTCTCCGTGCTGTGGCCTGCACGAAATCCATTTTGCGTGGGATCCAGGATGTTAGCTTTGGCAAGGTGGTCGGCCAGGATCCCATTCACGTGGGCTTCGGTGACTTTAGCAGCCCACGGCAGCAGTGAGATGGGGCGATAGTTCTCGGGTTTTATTGGATCTAGGGTAGGCTTTTTTAGGATGGGTGTGACTACCGCTTGCTTGGTGGGCACAATCCCTGAGGCCAGTGACATGTTGATAAGGGCCAGCAAGGGTGAGCGACATGTTGCCTGCATGTTTTTAAACTTGGCCAGTTTAAGGGGGTCTGCAGGGGAGCCGGATTTAATTTTTAGGCTCAATAGATCAAAACCCTCCTCTGAAAGGGGGGCCAGCATATCCAGAGTCATATCATTGCCCTTTGGACAGTCAACTGAGTCCGAGCGGTGCATGATAGTTGGGAAGGTGCGATAGATTACTTGCACCTTTTGGACAAAGAAAGAGGCCAGACTTTCGCAATGAGAGTCTGTGCAAATTTCCGCTGCAGAAGCCCTCTTAGTCGTAAGGTCCTTTAGGACCTTAAAGATTAGTTTAGAGGGGTTAGGGCTGTTCTGAAACTCCTGCGCATAATATGCGACACGTGTTCGACAGACCGCTCTATGATATGCCTTGGTTAAAGTAAGGTAGCAGGTTTTGAGCATGCTCGTGACGGAGCCGCTCCGTCACGAGCCGCGGTTGCGCTGTGCTCATGACAGAACGGTTCCGTCATGGCCCCGCCCGCTCAATAGAACGCGCCACGCAGGCGCAAAATCAGCGCTGCGCAGGCGCGGCGGCAGGGCCATGACGGAACCGCTCCGTCATGAGCACAGCGCAACCGCAACTCATGACGGAGCGGCTCCGTCATGAGCATGCAAGGGGTTAAAGGTATCTTTATTGGTCATCCAGCTTCGAAACTCCAGCGTGATTATTTTGGGGTTGCAGCTGCACACCCAGCACGCCTATAGAAACATGTCTATTTAGTAAATGCAAGAAGGGTTTATAGATATACACTCTTAGGTGTTATTCTTGTGCACGGTGGAGCCTGCAAAAGTTCATGTATCCCTCTCACACACAATTTTTGTAAGCTCTGGTGACATGTCAGACCGGTTTAGTTTTCTATGACTGACAGAAGCATGTGCTCCAATCAATGTAGACAATTTTTCCTGGACATTGTGGAGACAAATCCAAAATGTAATCCAGTGTATTCAAGGTTTTTTTGGGGAGGCCGAATCGGCAGCAACTCTAGAAAAAAATGTTTACTTTTTTTTTTTATTTAATGCGATTTTATATAGCGCGAACTTTACCCGAAGGTGTCAGTGTGCTTTACATAAGAACGAGTTGCAAAACATAAGGACTAAGGATTACATGTGCTACATAAAAGATACAAACAGAAAAAATTGCAAATGTACAAGATGTAAAGTCACACAAAGAGGAGACTGGTGATTAGAGTTATCTCTATATACATAGGGAAGGGCTACAAATGGATATACTTTAAGAGTCACATAGGAATGGTAGAGAGTACAAAGGCTTAAGTGGCAAGACATGGTATTATTGGAATTCTTCATTAGCATCCCTCCAAAACATCTGGACATTTAGCCAGTTTGTGTGTAAACTTAGTTACAAAAGACACATTTGGCTCTATTTTTTCCCATAATATTCTGCGGGGGAACCCTCTTTGAATTTCTAGTTTTTCAGGAATAATGTTGGGGATGCTCATTTTTTAGGGCATCCTGAGAACTACCTCACACTGCTCTAGAGCGAGCATTATACACCAGTAGCCTGCGTCAATGTGTTTAAGAAGTATGACGACATCCCCCAATACCAGGGAGATCCCCGTGGGTTTCCTCTGGCTCTCTTTTTCAATGTTCTTTTGGTCCTTGTCAAGAGAAAACTCTGTATTTGCAAACCTGAGTTTCGATTTCTGCCATCTGTACTCTTAGTTGAAGCCATGCAAATAGGATGGAGAGGACGGCATTTAGATGCTCACTGCTATAAACAGAGGCTTGCCGATGCTTTGCAAATATTGCACTTTGCCTGCAGTGGCGGCTGGCTTGTACAGAGGGTGGCGGGGCACCAAAAAAACACGATAATAAATTCATGTACCTTCACAGCACGACGACCTCCTCCCTTCTGTGTCTTTCAAGAAGTTCCCTATTCAGTCAACTGCCCTGCCCAATCCTGGCGCTGCTTTCACAGCATGAAAACAGCGCCAGATTGGATAGAGCAGGATCTCCCACCACGCTCCTAAGAGCACTGGAAGCCTGCGCTTTCTCTAACCCTGATGTCTAAGACAGCTAGGTTAGAGAACTTTAAAATGAGCCTGTCTGGCTGGCCGGCCAAAAGAGACATGCACATTTTAAAATGCACATCTCCCTCCTGCAGCCACTCGGCAGTGCTGGCCCCGCCCCGTCCTGACACTGAGTTGAGGACAGTGTTGTGTCCCCGAGGGTCCGCCCCCGAGGTCCGGAGGGACGGACAAGTTGGTCATGTGACCGCCCTATAATAAAAAGAGGTCGAGCACGTGAGAGGGCGTTCAGAGACGCGCGCCGACCGACCAAGCAACTTTATTCCCAGTGTTTGGCTGAGTTTATTCTAGGACCACGTGCTAGGCCTAGTCAGGGTTAGAGATCCTTTGTTGAGCGTAGATCACCCGACACAACAATTGGCGACGAGGGTGGTGATCGATTCCCCGCTCGGGGTGCGTGTGTGTGTCCCTGTTGGGGTGAGGCGGCTGCGGGCACTACCACGTGTCCGCGGTGCTCGTGCCTTGCCACCACACACCCCCCCCCGCTCTGCCTGCCTGGAGGAAACACTCTGATCCCTGGCTCTCCTCAGGTGAGCAGCGCTGGCCTGCATCTCTCTGCGGCGCACAGGAGTCTGATTGGTCGCGCGAAGTGCGTCCGGCGCTCCGGCCGCCGCTGGATCACATCCCGGCCGCCCACGGACATCCTCCCGGGCGTCCAAAGCGATGGCCAACATTCCGCCCATTGAGCCGTTCGTGGTGGAAGGTGCGCCGTCCACTCTCGCACCGAAGTGGAAAGAATGGGTGGACAGGCTATTCATATTCTTTGAGGCCACCAAGGTCCACAAGGAGCAGAAGCGTGCCATGATCCTCCATCTTGGTGGCAAGGACATTCATTCCATCGCCCGCACCCTCACGGAAGCAACTCCCAAAACCCACCACACGCTCATAAATGCACTCAATGCGCATTTTGAACCCATGGCCAACCAAGACTATGAACGGTTCATCTTCAGGCAAGCGCGGCAACTGCCAGAAGAATCGCTGGACGCCTATCACTCTCGGTTGAAGAAACTGGCACTAACGTGTGGATTTCAGGATGTCACGGAGGAAATCAGAGGCCAGATCATTCAGGGCTGCGCTTCTGCTAAACTGCGCGAGAGAATTCTAGAAGAGTCCGCAAGCCTACTTTGGCTGCCCTCCATTGGCTCCCTGTAAGGAAAAGAATCCTGTTTAAAGCTCTCCTCATCTGTTACAGAATAACCTCTGCAGAAGCGCCTGGGTATCTGAAGGATCTGGCCATCCCCTACTGTCCCCAAAGAGCACTTCGCTCGGCGGGCAAAGGTCTCCTGAAAGTTCCTCGTATTAGAAAAGCTAGGATGGGAGGTCGCTCTTTTCGGGTGCTGGCCACTACCCAGTGGAACAGCCTTCCACTTGGGATCAGAATAGCCAGCAATGAAACCATGTTCCGAAAACTGCTGAAAACACATCTGTTTGCTATGAAGGGATAGATGCTCTCACCTCCTCTCTGACTCTCTCTCCACAGCGCGGGGACACGCCGTGATGGCGTCACCAGGCGCTTTAGAAATGCCTTTATTATTATTATTAAACCCCTCCCAGACATTCTCACGCTGGGCCGCACGAAGGAGCTGTCCAAGGCCAGGGCAGCCCACATGGAAGCAGCTCTGCAGGCCAATATGAAAGTGGAACCGGTGAACAAACTACAGGTCCGCCCACAGCCCAAATGGGTGAAGAGAACAACAACTCCGCAGGGCGGAGCCTCGGCGCAATCATGTGGTTACTGCGGAGGCCCGAGACATCCGGCGCCAGAATGTCCAGCACGGGGCAAGATATGCTCCGGGTGCGGAAAAATGAACCATTTTGAAAAGGTGTGTCGATCCAAAAAGTTCAACAAGCCCCGCCAGACAGTACACGCGGTGGCGGAGCCTGAAGGCGCGGAAGGAGGACCCAGCAACAGTGACATGGACGACGACGAGGAGGAAAGGTCCCCACACAAGGTGCACATGATCGGCACAGCCACCCGACGCACAATGACACTACCACAGTGCGCAATACAAGTGGCTGATCAGGACATCATGGCGACGGTGGACACGGGCGCCTCAATAAACCTGATGAGTGCGTCCCTCTATGGAGACATGGCTACTCCACCCAGCCTCCGCCCCACTCCGATCACCGTTTTTGCCTATGGCCAGGATGTGCCCCTCCGCATTCGAGGAAAGTTCAAAGCAGCAGTTCGGCACGGAGATAAGATCACGCGTGCCAACATCTTTGTGTCGGAGGAAGGCCAAGGTATGCTCCTGAGTTGCCGGACGGCAGAAGACCTGGGAGTGGTCTCTTTTGCGTTTGGGGTGCACGAGGAGTCAGTGCAGCAACTGATCGCAGACTTTTCGGACCTGTTCGAAGGGATTGGCCGATTCAAGGGTCGGGAAATACACCTGCATGTGGACCCCACTGTCCAACCGGTGGCCCTGCGACACCGGCGGGTCGCGTTTCATCTGAGGCCCCTGGTTGAAGAAGAGCTACAGAAGTTGGAGACAGCGGGCATCATTGAGAAGGTATCCGGACCCACTCCCTGGGTATCGCCCATCGTGGTCACTCGGAAACCCAAGCAGCCGGGAGCGGTCCGGATATGCGTGGACATGCGCCTCCCCAATGCGGCCATCAAAAGGGAAAGACACATCACCCCCACGATCGATGACCTGATCGGAGAGATGGCTGGGGCCCGGTGGTTTTCCAAGTTGGACCTCAGAGCGGGGTACCATCAGCTCGTGCTGGATAAAGAGTCCCGAAACATCACGACGTTCTCCACTCACATCGGACTGCGCAGGTACACCAGACTGAGCTTCGGGATCTCCAGTGCTGCCGAGGTATTCCAGAATGTCATCCAAGAGCTCATTGCTGGCATACCGGGGGTGATCAATGTCAGTGACGACATCATGGTGCACGCAAGGACAATTCCGGAGCACAACCAACGCTTGGCACAGGTGTTCCGCAGGCTCCGCAGCGCTGGACTCACTCTGCACCGAGAAAAGTGCGAGTTCCTTCAGACCAAGCTGGGGTTCTTCGGCTATGTATTCTCGGCCGATGGCGTTAATCCTGATCCGGACAAGGTCAAAGACATAAAAGATGCACCTCCGCCCACGACTGTCACGGAAGTCCGAAGCTTCCTTGGGATGGTGAACTACTGTGGTCGCTTCATAAGAGACCTAGCTAACCTGACCCTCCCTCTGCGTGAGCTAACCAAAGACTCCACACCATGGAACTGGGGACCGGAGCAGGAAAGAGCATTCCAAACCATCAAGAGTGCGCTGTCCAGCAACACCACGCTAGCGTTTTTTGACCCCAGACATTTCACTCTTATTGCAGTAGATGCTGGACCGGCGGGATTGGGGGCCGTCCTGATGCAGAGAGCCCGAGACGAAATAGACTGGGCCCCCGTCGCTTTTGCCAGCCGGTCCCTCACGGACACCGAACAAAGGTACTCCCAAATTGAAAAGGAAGCCATCGCGATTCATTGGGGATGCCGACACTTCCACCTGTATGTATATGGCAAGCCCTTCACAGTAGTAACAGACCACAAGCCACTGCTGTCGCTGTTCTCAGGTACCTCATCCAAACCTCCCCCCAGAATTGAAAAGTGGATTCTGCAATTACAGGAGTACAACTGTGCCATTGAGTACCAGCCAGGGGCAAAGAATCCGGCGACACCCCCGGGCGGCCACCCCAGAGGAGATGGAGGAAGCTGAAGAGACGGAGGCCTATGTGCGATGGGTCGTGGCCAGATCATGCCAGCGCCCCATATCCCTGGAAGAGGTGGTGAGCGCCACGGCTCAGGACGCCTGCATACAGCGGGCCAAAGATCTGCTCCGGACAGCCAACTGGCAGAAAGCTAGGGAGAGCTGGAGGGTGCTCACCCCCGAGGCACAGAAAATCATGGACGGTCTGTACCACGTGAGGGCTGAACTGAACGAAGACGAGGCAGGGTGCCTCCTGCGAGGGCATCGTCTGGTGATCCCGACGGCTTTGACGAGCCGAGTAGTTCAGCTGGCGCATGTAGGACACCAGGGAATGGTTAAAACAAAGGCCCGGCTGCGGACGAAGGTGTGGTTCCCGCTAATGGACGACATGGTGGAAACTGCTGTGCGCACATGCACGGCCTGCCAAACCACAGGCGACAGCCCCCGCGAAGCACCCATAATCGTGGAACCCAGGCCCCGAGGCCCGTGGGAAAGGGTCAGCATGGATTTTGGCAGCCTTCCGGATGGACGACACACGCTAGTGATGATCGATGATCACTCCAAGTACCCGGAAGTCGAAATTATCACCAGCACCAGCGCCGACTGTGTGATTCCCAAGATAGAGAAAATCATTGCCACACACGGAGCCATGAAAGAACTCAGAACGGACAATGGCCCGCCATTTCAGGGCCAAGACTTTGCAGACTATCTCTCATCCCAAGGAATTCGCCACAGGCGCATCACCCCAAGGTGGCCTCAGGCCAATGGAGAGGCCGAGCGGTTCATGAGAACCTTAAACAAAGTAATCCGTATTGCGCATGATAAAGGACAGTCTGTGGAGATGGCCATTTTCACCTTTCTCCGCAGCTACCGCCAGACCCCTCACTCCACAACGGGGGTAGCTCCTGCACACCTTCTCCTAGGGCGAGTAATAACGGACTCCATTCCTCATCATCCCCAGTGGGCCCCTGAACTGATAAAGGAACAGACTGTAGAAATGAGGAGGCGGGCCGCCTATGATCAGATCAGCAAGAAACGGAGGGCGGTGGCCCCCCATATCAAAAGGGGTGACCTAGTGCTCATAAAAAATCGGGCCACTGGGGGAAAATTCAAACTCAGTTATGAAAGACGACCATGGCGAGTCAGTGGTGTGAAGGGCACCCGCATCACAGCTACCCGAGGACGAGACAAGGTGACTCGCAACGTATCTCATTTCAAACTCTACCACCCGGCGAGTAGCGAGCCAAGGCGCCAGCAAGGCGACAGAGAAACCGAAACTGCAACAATGGTGCTGCCTGGTGAATCAACATCTCAGCACGAGGTCCGGCCACGTGCCGAGCAGCCGGTCCCTGGTGAGGATGTGGGCGGAGACCCGGAGGCCTTGGATGAGGCCCCAAATCCGGAGGGGGCCGACAATGAGGCGCCAAGCCAAGAGGTGGAGACTGGAACAGAGCCGATGACTCAGCGAGGGTCCCAGCGCCAGCTACGTGCTAACCCCACCCCCTCCAGCTGGCTGAGAGACTACTTTACGTAAGACTGTTCTAATCTATATGTGTGCCCACAATGTTTTGAACTGAATGCGCTAGCATTTGTGAAAGACGCTGAAGGTACCGGTCCCGATGCGAATGAGACAGTGGGCTCGATCAGACCATAGTTGCAATGTTACAGTGTGTTTTTGGTTTTTGTTGTTTTCTTCTTGTTTTAGGAGGAATGTTGTGTCCCCGAGGGTCCGCCCCCGAGGTCCGGAGGGACGGACAAGTTGGTCATGTGACCGCCCTATAATAAAAAGAGGTCGAGCACGTGAGAGGGCGTTCAGAGACGCGCGCCGACCGACCAAGCAACTTTATTCCCAGTGTTTGGCTGAGTTTATTCTAGGACCACGTGCTAGGCCTAGTCAGGGTTAGAGATCCTTTGTTGAGCGTAGATCACCCGACACAACAGACAGGTTGCTGAAAAATAAAACGGTAAAAAATGTGCTTTATTACCGTTCTATTTTTCAGCTCTGTGACATGTGGGGCGACGCTCCTCTGCTCAAATGGAGGAGACGCCCCTGTTGCTCGATTTGCTAAATTTATTTATTTTTATTTATTTAAACTTATAAGGCGCACAGCTCCCCGCAGTGGGTTTCCCGGCGCCAAGGGACAGATTAAAGAGGGAAAGAACTGCCAAGAATGCTAAATAAATGCAGAATTCATGGAGGCGTGTGTGTGATTCCGCTTACCTCTCCAACAAACGAAATCCTCCTTTGCTGCACTGGTACTTTCCATCCACTTAACTCACTGCTCTAAGGATGCACCCCAGTCTTGGCGAGCAGCACTTCTGCTCTGCCAGTGTTGGGACTCCCAGCAGGCTCTGCCAGTGCACCTTAGAGGTGGCAGCATCCCTCGATGTCCAGTCCAAAGACCAACATACAGCTCTGTTAGTGCACCTCATTCCTGGCTGGCTTGAATCCTGCTCTCCCAACAAAGGGCGAATAACCTGCATCTTTCCAAAGCATCTCTGTCCTGAGCTCCAGTCCTCTGTGCTATTCCAGTACTGAAGCCCACACACAGATCTACAAATGCTTCCTGTTTCAGTCCTGCCGAGTGCCAGACCGCCTTACCAACACACTTCACACTTCAGTTGCAGCGCCCCCTGCTGTTCTAGAACTCATGAGCATTGTGAACCCCCTGCTACAGCAGCTGCAGTGGGGTGGGGTATTTTATGATCCTTTTCCTTCTGTCTGCATCCTGGCAGAGACAATCCCATATTAACACTATAAAAGAATACAGCTTCAGTAGAAGGGCAAGCAGGAGCAAGGAGGAAGGAACGATAGGAACATTAAAAAAGGGAAATAATTAAAGAACTATTGAATGACAGGAAGGATGGATGGGTGAGTGGGTGGATGAATGGGTGGGTGAATGAATGAGTGGGTAGATGGATGAGTGGATGAAAGGATGAGTGATAGGATCGGCAAATGGGCAGGTGAAAGGATGGCAGAGTAAAGGCATGAATGACTTGATGGATGAATGAGTGAATGGATAGGTGGATGGACGGAGAAAGGAATACATAGTAAAGGGATGGATGGATGAGTAAATGGATAGGTGGATGGATGAGTGAGTGAATGGGTAGATGGATAGGCAGGTGAAAGTATGGCAGAGTAGAGTGGTGGATGGGTGGGTGGATGGACAGGTGAGAGGATGTCTGAGTAAAGGGATAGATGGATGAGTGAGTGAATAGTTAGGTAGATTGAGAGATGAAAGGATGGCAGAGCAAAGGGATGGATGGATGACAGGTGAGAGGATGGTAGTGTAAAGGGATGGAAGAGTGGTGAAAGGATGAGTGGATGGATGCATTGAGGGATGACAGACTGGATGGACGGTAGAGTGGATGGATGGATTGATGGAATGAGGAAAGCTGAATTATGGTTGAAAGAATGAAGCGATGGCAGATATCTGCGGGTGGACAGAAGGGTGAAAGGATAAATGGATAGATGCTTGGATGGAAAGGACAAGGGGCTCTTCTAGGAGGAGATGGCTTCCCTTGCTTGGTGCCGCTAGATTTAGTTTAAAGTGGGGAGTTGTTTGACTTTTACCAGGTACTCAACCATCTAAGGCAGTGTTTCCCAAACTGTGGTCCGCGGACCCCCAGGGGTCCTTGACACATTCCCAGGGGGTCCGCAGGCAGCAGTTTTAAAAACACTGCTAAGTTTCTTGTATAATTAGCAGTTTTCGAGCAACAATAAAAGTGTCAAAATAAAACCAGTGATTAATGTACCTGCTGGAGAGAGAAGAGAGTTGTGTCCAGTGGCAGCTTTAACTTATCTAATGTAGCACAGAGGGTTAATATGCCTACTGCAAAGAACGTGTACCATGCATTTAGAAAAAAAAGTTATTTTATGTGCATAGGCCAGTGGGTTACTGCTTTTGTCACTAACTTATTTTTCTTCCCAGATTGTCGTACCCTGGTGCATAGGAAGGTCTTCATTTACTTTTCTTTAAAAGCTAAAAAAATTAAATATGTAATGATGAATGTGTTGTAGACTGCACCTTTGTTTCCCAAAAACTTTTGGTAGAGAGCCTTCCAAAGCCCCCTCTGTAGTGGCCAGGCTCACTCACTACACTTGGTATGCACCGTATGGGGACTGGTCTGAACATTTTTTCTAGGGCTGCTTTTGGTTTCCAGTCTGGCCCTGGCAGGAGCAGTAGCCTCGTACTGCAAAATAAAACCAGCCATTTAAAAGTTATTCACTGGGATGCAGCACCAATCTTCCGATTACATTATTTTGTTTTTTGCAAATTCTTTCAATATAAAATATTACGAGGGATGTTTACAACAGAAGTGTTAGCCTCCTTGGCTTAACGACACGCTCCGCCACTTCTGAAATGCAGGGCTGCACCATATTTACAAGAATATGGTGCAGCCCTGCATTTCCCCTTGTGCTGGCCCTACACTTAGGGGCCCATTAGGATGTCGGGCGGATTGCCCCCGCCAGGCTGGTCTTCACTCTGGGGGCCCCCTGCGAGCCCCCAGAGTGAAGGAGGGGTGGGGGTGCACACGGGGGTACCTGTGGTACCCACCAACATTTGCATACACAAAGAAGCAGGCACAGCGCGGTGCCTGCTGCTTCGTGTATGCAAATGCATGCATTTCTGACATTGTGACGGGCGGTGCAGCGAGCACCGCCCGCCACAATGTTAGAAATGAGGTCTACGCCCGCCACTTTGGCGGGCGCATCCTAATGCTATCGTCGAGACCCCCGCCCTTAAGGCGGGCGGTCCAGTTTTCCGCAAGGGTGGCGGGCGGGCAAAGTCCGTCCGCCATCCTAATGGGGGCCTTAGTAGGGTAGCGCCAGTGCAGGCACCCTTGCACCATAGTGCTGTTTTGTCACTTCTATATGCTCTGCTTAATGGGGCACACATAGAAGTTACAAAATGTAATTTTTTTGAAGATTGTTTATGTGCAGGAAGCGTTACCTTCCTCAACATAAACAATTCAAGGCGGTTTGCTTTTTCCATGTGTACTGCATAAGGCAGCACACATGGTAAAAGCAAAATCGAGTAGAAATAAAGCATTTCTCCTCGTTTCGCCAAGTTAAGGCCAGGCGTTACCTGGTTTTAACTTTGGCGCAGCCTCCTATTTACGCTGCCTTTGTAAATAGGAGGCCGCGTCAAAAACAATGGGTGTTGCAGTACAACGCCCAACGCAACACCCACTGCCCACCTCTTTCACCCTAAGCATTGCATGAAAGGAGGCCTTATTTGCAAGGCAGCGTTAAGCCACGGTAAGTGGCTCAACACTGCCTTGTAAATAAGGCAACGCCCCTATCACCACGGGAACATCGCGAAAAATGACGTTCCCATGGGGCATGGGGCTTGTAAATATGCCCCTAAAATCCTTAGTAATTAGAGTTTTTCTTTTGGGTGCACATGTGTGTTTATTTTGTTGAATTACTGTTTTAATGTTTGAAATTTAAATCCTACAAATTGCTTGGGGGTCCTCGGCTTCCAGTGGTGACTCAATGGGGGTCCACAGGAGTCAAAAGTTTGGGAACCACTGATCTAAGGTGTAACTTTACAGCTCTCCATGAGAGGCGGTTCAATTAACTTCAATACAAGGGCAGAGCTGAAGGTGTGTTGATACAGAGGATGTGGCCTAACAGCTAGAGAGGTCGACCTCAAAGCTGGGGAACCAGGGGCCTCAAGACTTTCATAAATAAGGCCCCAGGTTCGAGCCTCAGCAGCTACGCTCAACATCCAGTGATTCTGGGCCTTACAAAAAATAAATGAATGTGTCCTCGTGTAACGTAGCTGGTGCTCATGTAAAGCGCTCTGATACCTTCGGGTCGAGCTCGCGCTATATAAAACTTTAAAAAAAAAAAAAACTTCCTATGCCCTTCAATCCTGTTATGCACTGCTTTCTGCTTTTCTCTATCTGAAACCAACAAACAGCTCTGGCTATGCACCTCAATCCTGTCCTGTAGTAGGCCCACCCCCTGTGACGTCACTACTTGGCCCCACTGCTGCAGCGCCACTTCTATTACAGATCCGAGAACACAGCAGTAATTATGATTTCTCTTATCGCTGGTTCGCAGTAATCCTTGTATCTGAGCACAGCCTAGACACTGCACCTCAATTTCACGCAGGTTTACAATACATAAATAATATATAGGAGGCTGTTATCGTAAGATAATGTTTTGACTTTTATTTTCTTATTACACGGGCGGTAGGACGCCATGTTTCCCGCTCTGTCCTGGGCAGCCTGCAGGACGGAGCCGCGCAGGTCAGTCCAAGAAATAAAATGGTTTCTTTCAAGTGTGAAGGGCACAAATGGGCGCCTCTGCCTTCACCCGTGAAGGAAATGATGTTTGTTTCATGGATGGACGGGAGCTGCCGATCCTTGGACACAGTTTATGCCCAGCTTTCAAGAGGTCCCGAGTCATGTGTGACATCCTCAGCCGCTCCTGCCTTTTTAGCCCACAACAGTTTGCATTCTGACCCATGTAGTTTTGTTTCATAATATTAACAGATCAGACATATAGCCACGATCATTGGCTTTGCATGATATAGGGGCACATGCATCAAAGGTTTTTGCGATCGCAAACGGTGCGATTCGCAAAAATCGGCTGTTTGCGATCGCAAGTTGGCATTTGGAGATGCATGAAAGTGTTTCCTATGCGCAATTTAAGAATTCACAATTATTCAGGGGTGCAACAGGGTGTCAGTCAGTCAAAGATCTTTAGTCGGAATAAAACATCCATAAAAGTGCATACAGGATACAATTGCCTGTAGGCCCATGGGAATGAATGAGACGGCATTCCTTAATTTTGACTCACAATTTGCGAGTCACAATTAAGGAATGTTTAGGAATCGCTATTTTTACAGACTACGGAATAGGGAAAAATAAATAAATAAATAAATAAATCTGTCAACATCCCCCCGCCCGCCCAACCGCGCTTACCTGCAGGAGCCGCAACTGCATTGCACCCCCCTCCTCTACCTGCTCCCTGCACCTCTTTGCTTTGGCTCTTAACCAGCTCACAGGCTCAAGTAAATAAAAGCGTTATCTTTGCACACTGCGGCTTCAAGAGCAAGGGCAGCACGACACACCGCGGCGTGACCACACAGTGCCACATACACTGAAGTGCTTTCATGTGACGGATGCCCGCTGGGGGAAGTATAGGTCACATCCATTCACAGAAAGCTTCTCACTGGTTGTCTCATGGGATGGCAAGCTCTGCTGGATGGAGAATGAATCTTGGAAATGATTCCCATTAGAGAGGAGCCTGTCCGCCCGCCAGCCCTTGAGACCGTCACGATGTCAGTGGATGAATGGACGTGTGTCTCCCCTGGCTGGAATCCATTTCAAAATTTAACACATCGATTAGTCATTATGTGATCATCCATCTTTTCCTATTTCTCCATCAGATTAAAGTCAAAATCTTGGACTTGAGCAACTTGAAATGTCACTGTTTATTGCAATTGTTTGGCTGTAAGTGTCTGCAAGAGTACTCGCTTTGACACATTTATTCAACCTTTTACTAAACTTGGAGTCAATATGTCTGGAATCTTGTACTGTTTTCCAATCTCTCTACGGTGTTTACAATCACGATCTAAAAAAATTGACAAATACTCTCTATAATTTTCCACAAGATTGAATGGTCATTTTAGCATCTGTAGTAAGTTTACTACCACTCTATATATTAAATGAAAGTTTTGGTTTATTACAATCCACCTTTCATGCATTTTAAAAGGTAACCTACTGAATCAACTCATATTAGAAGAATGATTTAGGACTGTGGCTTTGTGCCTTCCAACAACCATCTGGCAGGTCAATGGCACTCAGAGCAACCAGTCTTGGAATTCATCTCTGCTCACAATAGTGGGCACCATTTTGATGGGCATCTACAGCTATCTGTGTAATTGCATGAGCTGAGTTGTGATGCATTGACAAAACGCGACAGCCGTCTTATAATGTTAGAATACTTTGACTATAGGCCATTAGAGCTATTTGCTGCTGTTCTGGTTTGGGCATATTCTCAAAGAACTTTCAGCCTGATTCATCAAGGTGAGTATTTGCTATTCCTTAATAGCGATTATTAAGGAATCGCTATTAAGGAATAGCAAAATGCTATTCACCAAGAAATCGCTAAATAAATTGCGATTTCTAATTATTCCTTAATTGCGATTAGCAAATTGCTAATCGCAATTAAGGAATATCTCCCCATTCATTCCTATGGGCCCAAAGGCCCATAGGAATGAATGGGAAGACATTTCAATGTGCGAATCGCAATTAGCGATTTGCATATTGAAATTGCGATTTCAAGGGTGCAGGGGTGTCCAAAGGACACCCTGTAGCACCCCTGAAATGTATGCTACATTGGTGTTGCGCACACACATGTCCCAAGGACATGTGTGTGTGTAACATGAAACTTAGAAAAATGCATTTAAATGCATTTTTCGAAGTTTCCGCTATTTACCACGAGGTTTGACCTCGCGGTAAATAGAGGGAAATTTTTGCGAATTCGCAATTTAAAAATGTTTCAAGAATAGCATTTAAGGAATCTCTAATAGAGATTCCTTAAATGCTATTTCTCGCAAATATGCGAATTCTTAAATAGCGATTTTTGCATTTGGGATGATGAATCCCAAATGCAAAAATACCGCTCGCAAAGGGCCAGATTCTCAGAATCTGGCCCTTTGCGACCGGATTTAACAATGATGAATCAGGCTGTTAAAGAGACACATGGTGCTGCATGCACAGCTTGTTTTCTACCACGGGTTCTGGCTCACAAGCATACATCTGAGACAGTGACACTGTGGACCTGATTCACAAAGGGAGTTCGCACTCATGGCAGAGGCCCCGCAGTCGTGGGGGAGTCTCCGCACCCGGACGGAATCTCTGCAATAGTCTCTTTGTGGAAATTTCCCCCAAGTGCGGAGACTCCCCCATGACGCTAGGCCTCCGTCACAAGAGCAGAGGCCCTTTGTGAATCCCTGCAAAGAACTCAGTGCGGAAATTCTGCTCCAAGTGCGGAGACTCCCCCACGACCACGAGGCCTCAATATAAGAGCGGAGGCCCTTTGTGAGTCTCTGCAAAGATCTCATTGTGGAAATTCTGCCCCAAGTGCGGAGACTCCTCCATGACCGCGGGGCCTCCTTCACCAGAGCGGAGGCTCTTTGTGAATCCCTTCAAAGATCTCATTGCGGAAATTCTGCCCCAAGTGCGGAGACTCCCCCACGACCATGGGGCCTCCGTCATAAGAGCGGAGGCCCTTTGTGAGTGTCTGCAAAGATCTCATTATGGAAATTCTGCCCCAAGTGCGGAGACTCCCCCACGACCGCGGGGCCTCCTTCACGAGAGCGGAGGCTCTTTGTGAATCAATGAAAAGATCTCATTGCAGAAATTCCGACCCATGTGCGGAGACTCCCCCTCGACCGTGGGGCCTCCGTCATGATAGCGGAGGCTCTTTGTGAATCAATGAAAAGATCTCATTGCAGAAATTCCGACCCATGTGCGGAGACTCCCCCACGACCGCGGGGCCGCTGTCACGAGAGCTGAGGCCCTGTGTGAATCTCTTCAGAGATCTCATTGTGAAAATTCCGACCCAAGTGCTGAGACTGCCCCACGACCGTGGGGCCTCCGTCACGAGAGCTGAGGCTCTTTGTGAATCTCTGAAAAGATCTCATTGTGGAAATTCCGACCCAAGTGCAGAGCCTCCCCCACGACCGCGGGGCCTCCGTCTAAAGAGCAGAGGCTCTTTGTGAATCTCTGAAAAGATCTCATTGCGGAAATTCCGACCCATGTGCGGAGACTCCCCCACGACCTTGGGGCCTTCTTCACGAGAGCGGAGGCTCTTTGTGAGTCTCTGAAAAGATCTCATTGTGGAAATTCCGACCCATGTGCGGAGACTCCCCCTCGACCGTGGGGCCTCCGTCATGATAGCGGAGGCTCTTTGTGAATCAATGAAAAGATCTCATTGCAGAAATTCCGACCCATGTGCGGAGACTCCCCCACGACCGCGGGGCCGCTGTCACGAGAGCTGAGGCCCTGTGTGAATCTCTTCAGAGATCTCATTGTGAAAATTCCGACCCAAGTGCTGAGACTGCCCCACGACCGTGGGGCCTCCGTCACGAGAGCTGAGGCTCTTTGTGAATCTCTGAAAAGATCTCATTGTGGAAATTCCGACCCAAGTGCAGAGCCTCCCCCACGACCGCGGGGCCTCCGTCTAAAGAGCAGAGGCTCTTTGTGAATCTCTGAAAAGATCTCATTGCGGAAATTCCGACCCATGTGCGGAGACTCCCCCACGACCTTGGGGCCTTCTTCACGAGAGCGGAGGCTCTTTGTGAGTCTCTGAAAAGATCTCATTGTGGAAATTCCGACCCATGTGAGGAAACTCCCCCACGACCGTGGGGCCTCCGTCACGAGAGCTGAGGCTCTTTGTGAATCTCTGAAAAGATCTCATTGTGGAAATTCTGCCCCAAGTGCAGAGACTCCCCCACAACTGCGGGGCCTCCGTCTAAAGAGCGGAGGCTCTTTTGTGAATCTCTACAATGTTCTCATTGCGGAGATTCCGCCCGAGTGCGTGGACTTCCACACGACCGTAGGGCCTCCGCCATGATTGTGGAGGTCCTTTGTAAATCAGGCCCTGTCTCTATAGGTTAACAGAAATTCAGTGACAACGACACCATTGTATGATGGAGTATATGTGTCTGTAGCCAGGCCACTTTCAGCAGCTATCTGGTATTTACTGGCAGAATACTCTTCATATCCATTTTCTAAGACAGTAAAACCTACTAAAGCTCTGAGGTTCCTCCTACTGTGTTTCTCATATTTCCTCACAAATCTTCCTTTACATCTAATTCGCCAACAGTGGCCCTTATACTTTGACATACACACTTCTGTTGAATGCAAATCTATCTATACTGTTTCCATCTCTTGATATAGTGCGTAATCATGTAGTGTTTATCTCCTGACGCTTTACTTCAAACACCAGGTGATCTTCCTATTAGTTTAGTATATTTAAAAACATAAGGACCCCTGATGTGCCTCAGATACGTAGCAAAACAAAAAAAAGTTAACTTTTCAATAATTCTGCATGCCTTGGACTGTTTTCTTTGTGCAGCACTCTGGTGCTCCTGTGCCTTGTAAGCACTATATAAAAAGTCAATAAATTAATAAATTCAAGTAGTTTGGGTGCTGGAAAACTCGTGTGCCAGATCAACAACCAAAATACATTTTTTTTAAACCAAAAATATGTTTGTGTTCCAGATAAGGCTAATCCATGCATGGACACAGGGAAATAAATTGTCCTACAGAGAATGCTGTGGATCAGTCGTGTGGGACGTATAAGTGCCCAACAAAAATAAATGAATGAGTCCTCATGTAACGTGGTAATGCTCATGTAAAGATGGGTCTGGTGGCTTAGTGGACTAACGTGTCCATTGCAAAGGCCTGTGTTTGACCTCATGGTCACAGTTCAAATCCCAGCGGGTCTACTCAGCCTTTTATCCATCTGAGGTCGATAAAATGAGTACCATTGAGTTGGGTAACAATAAACATCTGTTATTCAGCGCCAAGACACCTACGAGTAATCGTGCGCTTTACAAATACACCTATTATGTTAAAGCGCTCTGATACCTTCGGATCAAGTTTGCGCTATATAAAACTTTTAAAAAACAACTAAAAACCTTTCTATGCCCTTCAATCCTGTTATGCACTGCATCCTGCTATCCTGTATCCGAGACCAACCTACAGCTCCGGCGATGCACCTCACCCCTGTCCTGCAGTAGTCCCACCCCCTGTGACGTCACTACTTGGCCCACTTCTGCAGCGCAGCTGCTATCACAGATCCGAGAACACAGAAGTAATTATGATTTCCCTTATCGCTGGCTCGCAGCAATCCTTGATTCTGAGCACAGCCCAGACACCGCACCTCAATTTCCACCAGGTTTACAACACATAAATAATATACAGGAGGCTGTTATCGTAAGATAATGTTTTGACTCTTATTTTCTTATTACAGGGGCGGTAAGACGCCACGTTTGCCCGCTCTGTCCTAGGCAGCCTGCAGGACGGAGCTGCGCAGGTCAGTCCAAGAAATAAAATGGTTTCTTTCAAGTGTGAAGGGCACAAATGGGCGCCTCTGCCTTCACCCGTGAAGGAAATAATTTTTGTTTCATGGATGGACGGGAGCTGCCGATCCTTGGACACAGTTTATGGCCAGCTTTCAAGAGGTCCCAAGTCATGTGTGACATCCTCAGCGGCTCCTGCCTTTTTAGCCCCCAACAGTTTGCATTCTGGCACATGTAGTTTTGTTTCATAATATTAACAGATCAGACATATAGCCACGATCATTGGCATGCCACCATAACACACTCAAAGAATCAAAAGAGGGCCTTGACTCATTACTCAGTGAGGCTGAGTCCAACAAATACTAATGACCAATACAAGAGCCGAAACTGAGGTTTCAATAATTACATGAACTGGTTTCAATGGGGGTTGTTTTGATTAAATCAAACAACAACCGGTTAACTTGTTACACCGAGCAATTTTATTTTTTGCAAGCGGTCTTTTTTTCTGTTTTCAACACATTATTCGTTGTGCGTGGAAAATACAAAATGAACAATGAAATACGTTTTATGTACAATATATACAAACATATGAATACAACATTTCATACACACTTGGCCATACATTCATACACAAACCATACAGAACAAATAATAATACAAAGAACACTGTGTCCAGGCATCTGTGAAACAATCAGTGGAAAATAATTCTTTTCATATTTTACAATGTCGTTGTAATTATCATGAGATCCCTCATGAACCCAAATTTATGCAATCTCTATTCCAACATGATAATGGTAGCCAGATGCGGGACTGAAAAGCTGGTCGACGCGTTTCAAACCCCTAAGGATTGGAGGGGTTCTCCTCAGGACCGGGTTAGGTTCTGAAATAATAAAGATAACTAGCTTGAGCAAAGAGTCATGGAGCGACTAACAAGAGGATAAGACAAGGGCTCAACTACCAGAGTCCCGCTGGCGCTCCCTACCTCAATCCATATGTTCGACTGACAACTTGAGAGTTTCAGATCAAAATCGTATATCCCAACAGGTTTGGTTTCAGCAGCTGTGTGAGACAACAAAATACATGCGACAACATTTCAGTGTGGTGCACTGCTATCAAACATCATTCATACCGCTTGCGGAGGGACGCGTCACCTTACCTGCGAGCGGGCGGTTTCAGTCTCGCTGCTCTGCTACTTTCTATAGCGGCTGCTCCTATACTGGGGAACGGGGGCGAGAGCGTTTGTTAGTGATGAGGCGGTGACCTGTAAGCGAGTTAGTTCTCTATCAATCGAGTTCACAAACCGAGGCGGGAGCAAGGCGATGGTCCTTCTCCCTAGCTGGTGTACACGGTTCAACCGGCTGGATTCCTCGATTGGGGGTGTGGCCTCAGTACTTCCTGGTTGGTGTTGTGAAGGAAGGACGGCCCGGGAACTCTGGGACTTGTAGTCTAGAGACAATGTGCTGACGTAAGGAAGTCAAAAGGGTCAGATGGCTTAAGCATTCGGCTTGTAAATTTCAGATATTTCATTAAGTCCTCGTGTGGCAGTATTAAATTTCATAATGAGCATTGCTTCACGTTGTGATAGTCTTGCATCTACGTCCCCTCCCCTTGGGTCATTTTCAATTTTAGACAAGACGGTCCAGCGTAAATCCGTGATGACATGTTTGCACCTAGTCCAATGATTCACTAGGGGGGCATTCTCTACCCCTCTGCGGATGCGCGATTTGTGTTGCGTAATCCTGGTCCTGATTTCCTGTGTCGTTTTGCCAATGTAAACTGAAGGACAAGGGCAAATGATTGCATATACCACGTTTTTAGATTTACAATTCGTAAAGGTCTCATGTTTCCAATGGGTATTCTCGAATGTAAAAACTGTGTCTTCAATGGTCTCGATGCAACAAGTGCAAGTCCCGCACTTATGATGCCCTTTTGGTGGAGGTAATCCGAAGATACTTTGTAGTGTGGGGGCCTTTGTCGTTGGTAACGCTGCCCTGACCACGTAATTGGCAACACTTTTGTCCTTTTTATACGCAAAAAGTGGTGGGGCTGAGAAATCCTCATGCAGATTTTTTAGTAAATGCCAGTTAGACGTAATGAGCTTTCTGTGTGCGTTGGCTGACGAACAGAAAGTGGTAACGCACACCATCCTTTTGACTTCAGGTCTCAATCTTTTTTCTAACAATGTCTCTCGTGGAGTCCACCACGCTCGTTTGAGTGAGTTTTTTAGTAGTTTTTTTGGGTAGCCTCTCTGAATCAAACGATTCATTAAACGTTCAGCATGGATGAAGTACTCTTCCTTGCTCGAACAATTTCGATGTATCCTCAAGAACTGCCCATACGGCAGATTTTGTTTTAAGCTGCGAGGGTGGTTGCTATTAAAATGCAACGCTTTGTTCCTGTCCGAAGGTTTCCGGAAAAGTGTTGTGCTTAGGCCTCCCTCAGAGGGTGCCACTTTCACATCCAAAAAGTTGATGGATTCATTAGATGCTGAGACGGAGAACTGGATGTCTGTTGTTCTCGAATTTAGCCAGCTTACAAATTGACCAAGGTCTTCATGTCCACCAGTCCAGACCATGAATATATCGTCGATATATCGCATATAATGCGAAATACTCTTGTCAAAAGGATTGGTTTGGTAGATGAATTTCTCCTCAAATAACCCCATAAACATAATGGCTAGCTCCGGGGCAAAGGGGCAGCCCATCGCCACCCCTTTGATTTGATAAAAAAATTCGGAATCAAATGTAAAAAAGTTCTTCTGTAGCGCAAATCGTGCAAGATCAAGAATAAACTTAGTGGGGACTCGTACTGGTCTTTCCCTTTTATCCAAAAACACTGTCAGGGTTTCCAGTGCTTGTTCTTGAGGGATCTGGGTGTATAGGGACACCACGTCGAGTGTCACTAGGAGTTGGCTGCTTTGGTCGAATTTAATGGTGGAAATGCGATTAAGGAAAGCAGTGGTGTCTTGGAGATGAGCAGGGATGGTTTCGATAAAGGGTTTCAAAAAATGGTCAATATATTTAGCCACAGGTTCGAACAGCGATTCGCATCCTGAAATGATAGGTCGCCCTGGGGGATTAATCTCGTCCTTATGTAATTTAGGGAGTACATAAAATACAGGCGTCCTTGGGTTTTTATTTTGTAGGAATGCGAACTCCTTGGGTCCTATAATCCCTTCTGCAAATCCTCTTTGGATAATGTCAAATAATTGATTCTGTAATTCAGATGTAGGATTCTTCCCTATACGTCTATAGCAGTTCTGATCGTTAAGTTGACGGTGTACCTCGGACTTGTATTTGTTGATGTCCCATATAACCACCGCTCCGCCTTTATCGGCCTGTTTGACAACGATGGTGGTGTCATTCTTCACTGCTATGAGTGCATCTTTTTCCGCTTTGGAAAGGTTGAATTTGACAAATGACTTCTTTTTTTCAATTGATGAGATCCCTGATAGAACAGTGGTTTCAAACGTTGAAACTTCCTTTGGGATTTTGGGTCCTTTGGGGCAGAATGTGGACTTTTTCTTTAGGCCTGTGGTTTCTTCATGTGTATTTTCCATAGTATCCAGAAAAAATGTTTTAAGGCGTATTTTACGGCAGAACTCCAATGTCTCTAGTTTCATTCGAGTGAAATCCGTAGGTCTTGATGGGACATAGTTGAGTCCTTTAGTAAGAATAGAAATCTCTGCTGCTGATAGCGTCCTATCTGATAGGTTATAGATTGGTGAAATTTCTAGTTGTTGTAAGATTTCTGGCGCGTCCTCATTTGCCATGGTTGTGTGTAACGGACTCGGCCTCTGGTTTTCTGTTGGCCTCGTCCTAAAAAAGGTTGTTGAATTTGGCCTTGTTGTTGAAACTGGTTTGGTCTGCTCCCTGTTCTGTTTTGGTTTGGACGATTACTATTATCTGGTTCACTCCCAGAGGAAGATGTAGTGTCTGAAAAAGTTAGAAATTTACGACGCGATCGCCCTTGGTTGTCCTGTAAGTAACGTCGTGAGTCAGAGTATGTGTAGAAATCCTTATTAAGATATGGGTATATGGATTCCAATGAGAAGTTTTTTTTTGTCCAATTCAAATTTATTGTTTTTTTGGGTTACTGTGAAGTCCTTGAATTCTGATATTTCCTTATCAATTTTTTCCAAGAGGGATTTTGAATCTGTGATTAGTTGGTTGGTTTCAATCTCTTTTGTTAGCGTTTCAATCTCCTCTAGTTCCTTAAGTGATGTCCTATGAGCAGTCTCGATGGTGAGGACCATGAGATCCCTGCTGCACTTAGTCTCAACGCCACTAAAGGCTTTTCTGTATACTGGATCGTCCGTGAAAACAACTGGTATATTGCGAATCACCAGGCCCGCCGGAATAGTGCCGGACCGAAGGTGTTGCAGTAAAAAATGACCATGTAGGTCTGTACGGATTTGTTTTTTCCGTAGCCGAGTAAGTTTGTCAGACTCGTTCTGGGTGCTAGCTGTGAGGCTGAGAGTCGCGGAGGCGAAAACTGGAGGATCCCTAATCAAATTCTTGATGTGCTCTTCGCTAAAAGATACTGCATCACTTTCAGCCATATCAAACAAGTGAAACACTTAGACACACCACACATAGACAGTGTGACAAGAGTAAGAAAATAGAAACAATACAAAAGTTACCCACTGTGTGCACACACACAATAGCCCAACCTGGGCGAAACTCAATCTAAACAAACAAATAATACCCTGGGGTAGAGACTACTACCGTAACAGGACCTCGCGGGTACCTACCCGCTCAAAAGTCAAAGAATCAAAAGAGGGCCTTGACTCATTACTCAGTGAGGCTGAGTCCAACAAATACTAATGACCAATACAAGAGCCGAAACTGAGGTTTCAATAATTACATGAACTGGTTTCAATGGGGGTTGTTTTGATTAAATCAAACAACAACCGGTTAACTTGTTACACCGAGCAATTTTATTTTTTGCAAGCGGTCTTTTTTTCTGTTTTCAACACATTATTCGTTGTGCGTGGAAAATACAAAATGAACAATGAAATACGTTTTATGTACAATATATACAAACATATGAATACAACATTTCATACACACTTGGCCATACATTCATACACAAACCATACAGAACAAATAATAATACAAAGAACACTGTGTCCAGGCATCTGTGAAACAATCAGTGGAAAATAATTCTTTTCATATTTTACAATGTCGTTGTAATTATCATGAGATCCCTCATGAACCCAAATTTATGCAATCTCTATTCCAACATGATAATGGTAGCCAGATGCGGGACTGAAAAGCTGGTCGACGCGTTTCAAACCCCTAAGGATTGGAGGGGTTCTCCTCAGGACCGGGTTAGGTTCTGAAATAATAAAGATAACTAGCTTGAGCAAAGAGTCATGGAGCGACTAACAAGAGGATAAGACAAGGGCTCAACTACCAGAGTCCCGCTGGCGCTCCCTACCTCAATCCATATGTTCGACTGACAACTTGAGAGTTTCAGATCAAAATCGTATATCCCAACAGGTTTGGTTTCAGCAGCTGTGTGAGACAACAAAATACATGCGACAACATTTCAGTGTGGTGCACTGCTATCAAACATCATTCATACCGCTTGCGGAGGGACGCGTCACCTTACCTGCGAGCGGGCGGTTTCAGTCTCGCTGCTCTGCTACTTTCTATAGCGGCTGCTCCTATACTGGGGAACGGGGGCGAGAGCGTTTGTTAGTGATGAGGCGGTGACCTGTAAGCGAGTTAGTTCTCTATCAATCGAGTTCACATACCGAGGCGGGAGCAAGGCGATGGTCCTTCTCCCTAGCTGGTGTACACGGTTCAACCGGCTGGATTCCTCGATTGGGGGTGTGGCCTCAGTACTTCCTGGTTGGTGTTGTGAAGGAAGGACGGCCCGGGAACTCTGGGACTTGTAGTCTAGAGACAATGTGCTGACGTAAGGAAGTCAAAAGGGTCAGATGGCTTAAGCATTCGGCTTGTAAATTTCAGATATTTCATTAAGTCCTCGTGTGGCAGTATTAAATTTCATAATGAGCATTGCTTCACGTTGTGATAGTCTTGCATCTACGTCCCCTCCCCTTGGGTCATTTTCAATTTTAGACAAGACGGTCCAGCGTAAATCCGTGATGACATGTTTGCACCTAGTCCAATGATTCACTAGGGGGGCATTCTCTACCCCTCTGCGGATGCGCGATTTGTGTTGCGTAATCCTGGTCCTGATTTCCTGTGTCGTTTTGCCAATGTAAACTGAAGGACAAGGGCAAATGATTGCATATACCACGTTTTTAGATTTACAATTCGTAAAGGTCTCATGTTTCCAATGGGTATTCTCGAATGTAAAAACTGTGTCTTCAATGGTCTCGATGCAACAAGTGCAAGTCCCGCACTTATGATGCCCTTTTGGTGGAGGTAATCCGAAGATACTTTGTAGTGTGGGGGCCTTTGTCGTTGGTAACGCTGCCCTGACCACGTAATTGGCAACACTTTTGTCCTTTTTATACGCAAAAAGTGGTGGGGCTGAGAAATCCTCATGCAGATTTTTTAGTAAATGCCAGTTAGACGTAATGAGCTTTCTGTGTGCGTTGGCTGACGAACAGAAAGTGGTAACGCACACCATCC